>NW_024376531.1:0-46613 GCF_016808335.1 Panicum virgatum
GCACGAACTTTGGCACTAGTTCGTCCCGTTTTGTAATGAGTTTCGTAAGGCAGCCAAACGGTTCGAATGCACCCAAATAGTACAAAACGCACCAAAATGTCAGTTTAGGGTCCAATGTGGGGTGGATCAGATAGTGCGTTCGTTGCGAAAAAATTCCGACGCGACTTCGTGGCACGAACTTTTGCACTAGTTCGGCCTGTTTTGCACCGAGTTTCGTGAGGCAACAAAATGGTCCCGAATGCACCTAAATAGTAAAAAAAGCACCAAATGTGAGTTCAGGGTCAATGGGGAGGATTAGGTTCATTCGTTGCAAAAAATTCCGACGCGACTTCATGGCACGAACTTTTGCACTAGTTCGGCCCGTTTTGCACCGAGTTTCGTAAGGCAACCAAACGGTCCCAAATGCACCCAAGTGGTACGAAATGCACAAAAACGTCAGTTTGGGGGTCCAATGGGGTGGATCGGGTGCGTTCGTTGCGAAAAATTCCGACGCGACTTCGTGGCACGAACTTTTGCACTAGTTTGGCCCGTTGTGCACCGAGTTTCGTAAGGTAACCAAAGGATCCCGAAAGAACCCAAACAGTACAAAATGCACCAAAACATCAGTTTAGGGTCCAATTGGGTGAATCGGGTGCGTTCGTTGCGAAAAATTCCGACGCGAATTCGTGGCACGAACTTTTGCACTATTTTGGCCCATTTTGCACCGAATTTCGTAAGGCAACCAAACGGTCCCGAATGAACCCAAATAGTACGAAACGCACCAAAACGGCAGTTTAGGGTCAATGGGGTAGATCGGGTGCGTTCGTTGCGAAAAATTCCAACGCGACTTCTTGGCACGAACTTTTGCACTAGTTCGTCCCGTTTTGTACTGAGTTTCGTAAGGCAACCAAACGGTTCCGAATGCACCCAAATAGTACGAAACGCATCAAAATGTCAGTTTAGGGTCCAATGGGGTGGATCAGATGCGTTCGTTGCGAAAAATTCCCATGCAACTTCGTGGCACGAACTTTTGCACTAGTTCGTCCCGTTTTGTACTGAGTTTCGTAAGGCAACCAAACGGTTCCGAATGCACCCAAATAGTACAAAACGCACCAAAATTTCAGTTTAGGGTCCAATGGGGTGGTTCAGATGCGTTCGTTGCGAAAAATTCCGACGCAACTTCGTGGCACGAACTTTTGCACTAGTTCGTCCCGTTTTGTACTGAGTTTCGTAAGGCAACCAAACGGTTTTCTAATGCACCCAAATAGTACGAAACGCACCAAAACATCAGTTTAGGGTCCAATGGGGTGGATCGGATGCGTTCGTTGCGAAAAATTCCGACGCCCCTTCGTGGCACGAACTTTTGCACTATTTTGGCCAGTTTTGCACCGAGTTTCGTAAGGCAAACAAACAGTCCCGAATGCACCCAAATAGTACGAAACGCACCAAAACGGTAGTTTAGGGTCCAATGGGGTGGATCGGGTGTGTTCGGGTTGAAAAATTCCGACGCGACTTCGTGGCACGAACTTTTGCACTAGTTCGTCCCGTTTTGTACTGAGTTTCGTGAGGCAACCAAAGGGTTCCGAATGCACCCAAATAGTACGAAACGCACCAAAACATCAGTTTAGGGTCCAATGGGGTGGATCAGATGCGTTCGTTGCGAAAAAATTCCGACGCAACTTCATGGCACGAACTTTTGCACTAGTTCGGCCCGTTTTGCACCGAGTTTCGTAAGGCAACCAAACGGTCCCAAATGCACCCAAATAGTATGAAACGCACCGAAACGTCAGTTTTGGGTCAAATGGGGTGGATCGGGTGCGTTCGTTGCGAAAAATTCCGACGCGACTTCGTGGCACGAACTTTTGCACTAGTTTGGCCCGTTGTGCACCGAGTTTCGTAAGGCCACCAAAGGATCCCGAAAGCACCCAAACAGTACGAAACACACCAAAACGTCAGTTTAGGGTCCAATGGGGTGAATCGGGTGCGTTCGTTGCGAAAAATTCCGACGCGACTTCGTGGCACGAACTTTTGCACTAGTTCGTCTCGTTTTGTACCGAGTTTCGCAAGGCAACCAAACGGTTCCGAATGCACCCAAATAGTACAAAATGCACCAAAACATCAGTTGAGGGTCCAGTAGGTTGGATCATATGCGTTCATTGCGAAAAATTCCGACGCGACTTTGTGGCACGAACTTTTGCACTAGTTCGACCCGTTTTGCACCGAGTTCCGTAAGGCAACCAAACGGTCCCGAATGCACCCAAATAGTATGAAATGCAGCAAAACATCAGTTTAGGGTCCAATGGGGTGGATCGGGTGCGTTCGTTGCAAAAAATTCCGACGCGACTTCGTGGCACGAACTTTTGCACTTGTTCGGCCCGTTGTGCACCGAGTTTCGTAAGGCAACAAAAGGATCCCGAAAGCACCCAAATAGTACGAAACACACCAAAATGTCAGTTTAGGGTCCAATGGGGTGGATGAGTGCGTTCGTTGCGAAAAATTCCGACGCGACTTCGTGGCACGAACTTTTGCCCTAGTTCGGCCTGTTTTGCACCAAGTTTCGTAAGGCAACCAAACGGTCCCAAATGCACCCAAGTGGTACGAAATGCACAAAAACGTCAGTTTAGGGTCCAATGGGGTGGATCGGTTGCGTTCGTTGCGAAAAATTCCGACGCGACTTCGTGGCACGAACTTTTGCACTAGTTTGGCCCGTTGTGCACCGAGTTTCGTAAGGTAACCAAAGGATCCCGAAAGAACCCAAATAGTACAAAACGCACCAAAACAACAGTTTAGGGTCCAATGGGGTGAATCGGGTGCGTTCGTTGCGAAAAATTCCGACGCGAATTCGTGGCACGAACTTTTGCACTATTTTTGGCCCATTTTGCACCGAGTTTTTAAGGCAACCAAACGGTCCCGAATGAACCCAATTAGTACGAAACGCACCAAAACGGCAGTTTAGGGTCAATGGGGTAGATCGGGTGCGTTCATTGCGAAAAATTCCGACGCGACTTCGTGGCACGAACTTTTGCACTAGTTCGTCCCGTTTTGTACTGAGTTTCGTAAGGCAACCAAACGGTTCCCGAATGCACCCAAATAGTACGAAATGCATTAAAATGTCAGTTTAGGGTCCAATGGGGTGGATCAGATGCGTTCGTTGCGAAAAATTCCCACGCAACTTCGTGGCACGAACTTCTGCACTAGTTCGTCTCGTTTTGTACTGAGTTTCGTAAGGCAACCAAACGGTTCCGAATGCACCCAAATAGTACAAAACGCACCAAAATGTCAGTTTAGGGTCCAATGGGGTGGATCAGATGCGTTCGTTGCGAAAAATTCCGACGCAACTTCGTGGCACTAACTTTTTGCACTAGTTCGTCCCGTTTTGTACTGAGTTTCGTAAGGCAACCAAACGGTTTTCTAATGCACCCAAATAGTACGAAACACACCAAAACATCAGTTTAGGGTCCAATGGGGTGGATCGGATGCGTTCGTTGCGAAAAATTCCGACGCCCCTTCGTGGCACGAACTTTTGCACTATTTTGGCCAGTTTTGCACCGAGTTTCGTAAGGCAACCAAACAGTCCCGAATGCACCCAAATAGTACGAAACGCACCAAAACGGTAGTTTAGGGTCCAATGAGGTGGATCGGGTGTGTTCGGGGTGAAAAATTCCGACGCGACTTCGTGGCACGAACTTTTGCACTAGTTCGTCCCGTTTTGTACTGAGTTTCGTGAGGCAACCAAAGGGTTCCGAATGCACCCAAATAGTACGAAATGCACCGAAACGTCAGTTTTGGGTCAAATGGGGTGGATCGGGTGCGTTCGTTGCGAAAAATTCCGACGCGACTTCGTGGCACGAACTTTTGCACTAGTTTGGCCCGTTGTGCACCGAGTTTCGTAAGGCCACCAAAGGATCCCAAAAGCACCCAAACAGTACGAAACACACCAAAACGTAGTTTAGGGTCCAATGGGGTGAATCGGGTGCGTTCGTTGCGAAAAATTCCGACGCGACTTCGTGGCACGAACTTTTGCACTAGTTCGTCTCGTTTTGTACCGAGTTTCGCAAGGCAACCAAACGGTTCCGAATGCACCCAAATAGTACAAAATGCACCAAAACATCAGTTGAGGGTCCAATAGGTTGGATCATATGCGTTCATTGCGAAAAATTCCGACGCGACTTTGTGGCACGAACTTTTGCACTAGTTCGGCCCGTTTTGCACCGAGTTCCGTAAGGCAACCAAACGGTCCCGAATGCACCCAAATAGTATGAAATGCAGCAAAACATCAGTTTAGGGTCCAATGGGGTGGATCGGGTGCGTTCGTTGCAAAAAATTCCGACGCGACTTCGTGGCACGAACTTTTGCACTTGTTCGGCCCGTTGTGCACCGAGTTTCGGTAAGGCAACCAAACGATCCCGAAAGCACCCAAATAGTACGAAACACACCAAAATGTCAGTTTAGGGTCCAATGGGGTGGATGAGTGCGTTCGTTGCGAAAAATTCCGACGCGACTTCGTGGCACGAACTTTTGCCCTAGTTCGGCCTGTTTTGCACCAAGTTTCGTAAGGCAACCAAACGGTCCCAAATGCACCCAAGTGGTACGAAATGCACAAAAACGTCAGTTTAGGGTCCAATGGGGTGGATCGGTTGCGTTCGTTGCGAAAAATTCCTGACGCGACTTCGTGGCACGAACTTTTGCACTAGTTTGGCCCGTTGTGCACCGAGTTTCGTAAGGTAACCAAAGGATCCCGAAAGAACCCAAATAGTACAAAACGCACCAAAACAACAGTTTAGGGTCCAATGGGGTGAATCGGGTGCGTTCGTTGCGAAAAAATTCCGACGCGAATTCGTGGCACGAACTTTTGCACTATTTTGGCCCATTTTGCACCGAGTTTTTAAGGCAACCAAACGGTCCCGAATGAACCCAATTAGTACGAAACGCACCAAAACGGCAGTTTAGGGTCAATGGGGTAGATCGGGTGCGTTCATTGCGAAAAATTCCGACGCGACTTCGTGGCACGAACTTTTGCACTAGTTCGTCCCGTTTTGTACTGAGTTTCGTAAGGCAACCAAACGGTTCCGAATGCACCCAAATAGTACGAAATGCATTAAAATGTCAGTTTAGGGTCCAATGGGGTGGATCAGATGCGTTCGTTGCGAAAAATTCCCACGCAACTTCGTGGCACGAACTTCTGCACTAGTTCGTCTCGTTTTGTACTGAGTTTCGTAAGGCAACCAAACGGTTCCGAATGCACCCAAATAGTACAAAACGCACCAAAATGTCAGTTTAGGGTCCAATGGGGTGGATCAGATGCGTTCGTTGCGAAAAATTCCGACGCAACTTCGTGGCACTAACTTTTGCACTAGTTCGTCCCGTTTTGTACTGAGTTTCGTAAGGCAACCAAACGGTTTTCTAATGCACCCAAATAGTACGAAACACACCAAAACATCAGTTTAGGGTCCAATGGGGTGGATCGGATGCGTTCGTTGCGAAAAATTCCGACGCCCCTTCGTGGCACGAACTTTTGCACTATTTTGGCCAGTTTTGCACCGAGTTTCGTAAGGCAACCAAACAGTCCCGAATGCACCCAAATAGTACGAAACGCACCAAAACGGTAGTTTAGGGTCCAATGAGGTGGATCGGGTGTGTTCGGGGTGAAAAATTCCGACGCGACTTCGTGGCACGAACTTTTGCACTAGTTCGTCCCGTTTTGTACTGAGTTTCGTGAGGCAACCAAAGGGTTCCGAATGCACCCAAATAGTACGAAATGCACCGAAACGTCAGTTTTGGGTCAAATGGGGTGGATCGGGTGCGTTCGTTGCGAAAAATTCCGACGCGACTTCGTGGCACGAACTTTTGCACTAGTTTGGCCCGTTGTGCACCGAGTTTCGTAAGGCCACCAAAGGATCCCAAAAGCACCCAAACAGTACGAAACACACCAAAACGTCAGTTTAGGGTCCAATGGGGTGAATCGGGTGCGTTCGTTGCGAAAAATTCCGACGCGACTTCGTGGCACGAACTTTTGCACTAGTTCGTCTCGTTTTGTACCGAGTTTCGCAAGGCAACCAAACGGTTCCGAATGCACCCAAATAGTACAAAATGCACCAAAACATCAGTTGAGGGTCCAATAGGTTGGATCATATGCGTTCATTGCGAAAAATTCCGACGCGACTTTGTGGCACGAACTTTTGCACTAGTTCGGCCCGTTTTGCACCGAGTTCCGTAAGGCAACCAAACGGTCCCGAATGCACCCAAATAGTATGAAATGCAGCAAAACATCAGTTTAGGGTCCAATGGGGTGGATCGGGTGCGTTCGTTGCAAAAAATTCCGACGCGACTTCGTGGCACGAACTTTTGCACTTGTTCGGCCCGTTGTGCACCGAGTTTCGTAAGGCAACCAAACGATCCCGAAAGCACCCAAATAGTACGAAACACACCAAAATGTCAGTTTAGGGTCCAATGGGGTGGATGAGTCCGTTCGTTGCGAAAAATTCCGACGCGACTTCGTGGCACGAACTTTTGCCCTAGTTCGGCCTGTTTTGCACCGAGTTTCGTAAGGCAACCAAACGGTCCCAAATGCACCCAAGTGGTACGAAATGCACAAAAACGTCAGTTTAGGGTCCAATGGGGTGGATCGGTTGCGTTCGTTGCGAAAAATTCCGACGCGACTTCGTGGCACGAACTTTTGCACTAGTTTGGCCTGTTGTGCACCGAGTTTCGTAAGGTAACCAAAGGATCCCGAAAGAACCCAAATAGTACAAAACGCACCAAAACATCATTTTAGGGTCCAATGGGGTGAATCGGGTGCATTCGTTGCGAAAAATTCCGACGCGAATTCGTGGCACGAACTTTTGCACTATTTTGGCCCATTTTGCACCGAGTTTTAAAGGCAACCAAATGGTCCCGAATGAACCCAAATAGTACGAAACGCAGCAAAACGGCAGTTTAGGGTCAATGGGGTAGATCAGGTGCGTTCATTGCGAAAAATTCCGACGCGACTTCGTGGCACGAACTTTTGCACTAGTTCGTCCCGTTTTGTACTGAGTTTCGTAAGGCAACCAAACGGTTCCGAATGCACCCAAATAGTACGAAATGCATTAAAATGTCAGTTTAGGGTCCAATGGGGTGGATCAGATGCGTTCGTTGCGAAAAATTCCCACGCAACTTCGTGGCACGAACTTTTGCACTAGTTCGTCCCGTTTTGTACTGAGTTTCGTAAGGCGACCAAACGGTTCCGAATGCACCCAAATAGTACAAAACGCACCAAAATGTCAGTTTAGGGTCCAATGGGGTGGATCAGATGCGTTCGTTGCGAAAAATTCCGACGCAACTTCGTGGCACGAACTTTTGCACTAGTTCGTCCCGTTTTGTACTGAATTTCATAAGGCAACCAAACGGTTTTCTAATGCACCCAAATAGTACGAAACGCACCAAAACATCAGTTTAGGGTCCAATGGGGTGGATCGGATGCGTTCGTTGCGAAAAATTCCGACGCCCCTTCGTGGCACGAACTATTGCACTATTTTGGCCAGTTTTGCACCGAGTTTCGTAAGGCAACCAAACAGTCCCGAATGCACCCAAATAGTACGAAACGCACCAAAACGGTAGTTTAGGGTCCAATGGGGTGGATCGGGTGCGTTCGGGGTGAAAAATTCCGACGCGACTTCGTGGCACGAACTTTTGCACTAGTTCGTCCCGTTTTGTACTGAGTTTCGTGAGGCAACCAAAGGGTTCCGAATGCACTCAAATAGTACGAAACGCACCAAACCATCAGTTTAGGGTCCAATGGGGTGGATCAGATGCGTTCGTTGCGAAAAATTCCGACGCAACTTCATGGCACGAACTTTTGCACTAGTTCGGCCCGTTTTGCACCGAGTTTCGTAAGGCAACCAAACGGTCCCAAATGCACCCAAATAGTATGAAACGCACCGAAACCTCAGTTTTGGGTCAAATGGGGTGGATCGGGTGCGTTCGTTGCGAAAAATTCCGACGCGACTTCGTGGCACGAACTTTTGCACTAGTTTGGCCCGTTGTGCACCGAGTTTCGTAAGGCCACCAAAGGATCCCGAAAGCACCCAAACAGTACGAAACAAACCAAAACATCAGTTTAGGGTCCAATGGGGTGAATCGGGTGCGTTCGTTGCGAAAAATTCCGACGCGACTTCGTGGCACGAACTTTTGCACTAGTTCGTCTCGTTTTGTACCGAGTTTCGCAAGGCAACCAAACGGTTCCGAATGCACCCAAATAGTACAAAATGCACCAAAACATCAGTTGAGGGTCCAATAGGTTGGATCATATGCGTTCATTGCGAAAAATTCCGACGCGACTTTGTGGCACGAACTTTTGCACTAGTTCGGCCCGTTTTGCACCGAGTTCCGTAAGGCAACCAAACGGTCCCGAATGCACCCAAATAGTGTGAAATGCAGCAAAACATCAGTTTAGGGTCCAATGGGGTGGATCGGGTGCGTTCGTTGCAAAAAATTCCGATGCGACTTCGTGGCACGAACTTTTGCACTTGTTCGGCCCGTTGTGCACCGAGTTTCGTAAGGCAACCAAAGGATCCCGAAAGCACCCAAATAGTACGAAACACACCAAAATGTCAGTTTAGGGTCCAATGGGGTGGATGAGATGCGTTCGTTGCGAAAAATTCCGACGCGACTTCGTGGAACGAACTTTTGCCCTAGTTCAGGCCTGTTTTGCACCGAGTTTCGTAAGGCAACCAAACGGTCCCAAATGCACCCAAGTGGTACAAAATGCACAAAAACGTCAGTTTAGGGTCCAATGGGGTGGATCGGGTGCGTTCGTTGCGAAAAATTCCAACGCGACTTCATGGCACGAACTTTTGCACTAGTTTGGCCCGTTGTGCACAGAGTTTCGTAAGGTAACCAAAGGATCCCGAAAGAACCCAAATAATACAAACGCACCAAAACATCAGTTTAGGGTCCAATGGGGTGAATCGGGTGCGTTTGTTGCGAAAAATTCCGACGCGAATTCGTGGCACGAACTTTTGCACTATTTTGGCCCATTTTGCACCGAGTTTTTAAGGCAACCAAACGGTCCCGAATGAACCCAAATAGTACGAAACGCACCAAAACGGCAGTTTAGGGTCAATGGGGTAGATCAGGTGCGTTCGTTGCGAAAAATTCCGACGCGACTTCGTGGCACGAACTTTTGCCCTAGTTCGTCCCGTTTTGTACTGAGTTTCGTAAGGCAACCAAACGGTTCCGAATGCACCCAAATAGTACGAAATGCATTAAAATGTCAGTTTAGGGTCCAATGGGGAGGATCAGATGCGTTCGTTGCGAAAAATTCCGACGCAACTTCGTGGGACGAACTTTTGCACTAGTTCGTCCCGTTTTGTACTGAGTTTCGTAAGGCAACCAAACGGTTCCGAATGCACCCAAATAGTACGAAATGCATTAAAATGTCAGTTTAGGGTCCAATGGGGTGGATCGGGTGCGTTCGTTGTGAAAAATTCCGACGCGACTTCTTGGCACGAACTTTTGCACTAGTTTGGCCCGTTGTGCACCGAGTTTCGTAAGGCCACCAAAGGATCCCGAAAGCACCCAAATCGTACGAAACACACCAAAACGTCAGTTTAGGGTCCAATGGGGTGAATCGGGTGCGTTCGTTGCGAAAAATTCCGATGCGACTTCGTGGCACGAACTTTTGCACTAGTTCGTCTCGTTTTGTACCGAGTTTCGCAAGGCAACCAAACGGTTCCCAATGCACCCAAATAGTACGAAACGCACCAAAACTTCAGTTGAGGGTCCAATAGGTTAAATCATATGCGTTCGTTGCGAAAAATTCCGACGCGACTTTGTGGCACGAACTTTTGCACTAGTTCGGCCCGTTTTGCACCGAGTTTCGTAAGGCAACCAAACGGCCCCGAATGCACCCAAATAGTATGAAATGCAGCAAAACATCAGTTTAGGGTCCAATGGGGTGGATCGGGTGCGTTCGTTGCAAAAAATTCCGACGCGACTTCGTGGCACGAACTTTTGCACTAGTTCGGCCCGTTGTGCACTGAGTTTCATAAGGCAACCAAAGGATCCCGAAAGCACCCAAATAGTACGAAACACACCAAAATGTCAGTTTAGGGTCCAATGGGGTGGATGAGATGCGTTCGTTGCGAAAAATTCCGACGCGACTTCGTGGCACGAACTTTTGCCCTAGTTCGGCCTGTTTTGCACCGAGTTTCGAAAGGCAAACAAACGGCCCCGAATGCACCCAAATAGTACGAAACGCACTAAAACATCAGTTTAGGGTCCAATGGGGTGGATCGGGTGCATTCGTTGCGAAAAATTCCGACGCGACTTCGTGGCACGAACTTTTGCACTAGTTCGGCCTGTTTTGCACCGAGTTTCGTGAGGCAACAAAATGGTCCCGAATGCACCTAAATAGTAAAAAAGCACCAAAATGTGAGTTCAGGGTCAATGGGGAGGATTAGGTGCATTCGTTGCAAAAAATTCCGACGCGACTTCATGGCACGAACTTTTGCACTAGTTCGGCCCATTTTGCACCGAGTTTCGTAAGGCAACCAAACGGTCCCAAATGCACCCAAGTGGTACGAAATGCACAAAAACGTCAGTTTAGGGTCCAATGGGGTGGATCGGGTGCGTTCGTTGCGAAAAATTCCAACGCGACTTTGTGGCACGAACTTTTGCACTAGTTTGGCCCGTTGTGCACAGAGTTTCGTAAGGTAACCAAAAGATCCCGAAAGAACCCAAATAGTACAAAACGCACCAAAACATCAGTTTAGGGTCCAATGGGGTGAATCGGGTGCGTTCATTGCGAAAAATTCCGACGCGAATTCGTGGCACGAACTTTTGCACTATTTTGGCCCATTTTGCACCGAGTTTTTAAGGCAACCAAACGGTCCCGAATGAACCCAAATAGTACGAAACGCACCAAAACGGCAGTTTAGGGTCAATGGGGTAGATCAGGTGCGTTCGTTGCGAAAAATTCCGACGCGACTTCGTGGCACGAACTTTTGCCCTAGTTCGTCCCGTTTTGTACTGAGTTTCGTAAGGCAACCAAACGGTTCCGAATGCACCCAAATAGTACGAAATGCATTAAAATGTCAGTTTAGGGTCCAATGGGGAGGATCAGATGCGTTCGTTGCGAAAAATTCCGACGCAACTTCGTGGCACGAACTTTTGCACTAGTTCGTCCCGTTTTGTACTGAGTTTTGTAAGGCAACCAAACGGTTCCGAATGCACCCAAATAGTACGAAATGCATTAAAATGTCAGTTTAGGGTCCAGTGGGGTGGATCGGGTGCGTTCGTTGTGAAAAATTCCGACGCGACTTCTTGGCACGAACTTTTGCACTAGTTTGGCCCGTTGTGCACCGAGTTTCGTAAGGCCACCAAAGGATCCCGAAAGCACCCAAATCGTACGAAACACACCAAAACGTCAGTTTAGGGTCCAATGGGGTGAATCGGGTGCGTTCGTTGCGAAAAATTCCGACGCGACTTCGTGGCACGAACTTTTGCACTAGTTCGTCTCGTTTTGTACCGAGTTTCGCAAGGCAACCAAACGGTTCCCAATGCACCCAAATAGTACGAAACGCACCAAAACTTCAGTTGAGGGTCCAATAGGTTAAATCATATGCGTTCGTTGCGAAAAATTCCGACGCGACTTTGTGGCACGAACTTTTGCACTAGTTCGGCCCGTTTTGCACCGAGTTTCGTAAGGCAACCAAACGGCCCCGAATGCACCCAAATAGTATGAAATGCAGCAAAACATCAGTTTAGGGTCCAATGGGGTGGATCGGGTGCGTTCGTTGCAAAAAATTCCGACGCGACTTCGTGGCACGAACTTTTGCACTAGTTCGGCCCGTTGTGCACTGAGTTTCATAAGGCAACCAAAGGATCCCGAAAGCACCCAAATAGTACGAAACACACCAAAATGTCAGTTTAGGGTCCAATGGGGTGGATGAGATGCGTTCGTTGCGAAAAATTCCGACGCGACTTCGTGGCACGAACTTTTGCCCTAGTTCGGCCTGTTTTGCACCGAGTTTCGAAAGGCAAACAAACGGCCCCGAATGCACCCAAATAGTACGAAACGCACTAAAACGTCAGTTTAGGGTCCAATGGGGTGGATCAGATGCGTTCGTTGCGAAAAATTCCGACGCAACTTCGTGGCACGAACTTTTGCACTAGTTCGTCCCGTTTTGTACTGAATTTCATAAGGCAACCAAACGGTTTTCTAATGCACCCAAATAGTACGAAACGCACCAAAACATCAGTTTAGGGTCCAATGGGGTGGATCGGATGCGTTCGTTGCGAAAAATTCCGACGCCCCTTCGTGGCACGAACTATTGCACTATTTTGGCCAGTTTTGCACCGAGTTTCGTAAGGCAACCAAACAGTCCCGAATGCACCCAAATAGTACGAAACGCACCAAAACGGTAGTTTAGGGTCCAATGGGGTGGATCGGGTGCGTTCGGGGTGAAAAATTCCGACGCGACTTCGTGGCACGAACTTTTGCACTAGTTCGTCCCGTTTTGTACTGAGTTTCGTGAGGCAACCAAAGGGTTCCGAATGCACTCAAATAGTACGAAACGCACCAAACCATCAGTTTAGGGTCCAATGGGGTGGATCAGATGCGTTCGTTGCGAAAAATTCCGACGCAACTTCATGGCACGAACTTTTGCACTAGTTCGGCCCGTTTTGCACCGAGTTTCGTAAGGCAACCAAACGGTCCCAAATGCACCCAAATAGTATGAAACGCACCGAAACCTCAGTTTTGGGTCAAATGGGGTGGATCGGGTGCGTTCGTTGCGAAAAATTCCGACGCGACTTCGTGGCACGAACTTTTGCACTAGTTTGGCCCGTTGTGCACCGAGTTTCGTAAGGCCACCAAAGGATCCCGAAAGCACCCAAACAGTACGAAACAAACCAAAACATCAGTTTAGGGTCCAATGGGGTGAATCGGGTGCGTTCGTTGCGAAAAATTCCGACGCGACTTCGTGGCACGAACTTTTGCACTAGTTCGTCTCGTTTTGTACCGAGTTTCGCAAGGCAACCAAACGGTTCCGAATGCACCCAAATAGTACAAAATGCACCAAAACATCAGTTGAGGGTCCAATAGGTTGGATCATATGCGTTCATTGCGAAAAATTCCGACGCGACTTTGTGGCACGAACTTTTGCACTAGTTCGGCCCGTTTTGCACCGAGTTCCGTAAGGCAACCAAACGGTCCCGAATGCACCCAAATAGTGTGAAATGCAGCAAAACATCAGTTTAGGGTCCAATGGGGTGGATCGGGTGCGTTCGTTGCAAAAAATTCCGATGCGACTTCGTGGCACGAACTTTTGCACTTGTTCGGCCCGTTGTGCACCGAGTTTCGTAAGGCAACCAAAGGATCCCGAAAGCACCCAAATAGTACGAAACACACCAAAATGTCAGTTTAGGGTCCAATGGGGTGGATGAGATGCGTTCGTTGCGAAAAATTCCGACGCGACTTCGTGGAACGAACTTTTGCCCTAGTTCGGCCTGTTTTGCACCGAGTTTCGTAAGGCAACCAAACGGTCCCAAATGCACCCAAGTGGTACAAAATGCACAAAAACGTCAGTTTAGGGTCCAATGGGGTGGATCGGGTGCGTTCGTTGCGAAAAATTCCAACGCGACTTCATGGCACGAACTTTTGCACTAGTTTGGCCCGTTGTGCACAGAGTTTCGTAAGGTAACCAAAGGATCCCGAAAGAACCCAAATAGTACAAAACGCACCAAAACATCAGTTTAGGGTCCAATGGGGTGAATCGGGTGCGTTCGTTGCGAAAAATTCCGACGCGAATTCGTGGCACGAACTTTTGCACTATTTTGGCCCATTTTGCACCGAGTTTTTAAGGCAACCAAACGGTCCCGAATGAACCCAAATAGTACGAAACGCACCAAAACGGCAGTTTAGGGTCAATGGGGTAGATCAGGTGCGTTCGTTGCGAAAAATTCCGACGCGACTTCGTGGCACGAACTTTTGCCCTAGTTCGTCCCGTTTTGTACTGAGTTTCGTAAGGCAACCAAACGGTTCCGAATGCACCCAAATAGTACGAAATGCATTAAAATGTCAGTTTAGGGTCCAATGGGGAGGATCAGATGCGTTCGTTGCGAAAAATTCCGACGCAACTTCGTGGCACGAACTTTTGCACTAGTTCGTCCCGTTTTGTACTGAGTTTCGTAAGGCAACCAAACGGTTCCGAATGCACCCAAATAGTACGAAATGCATTAAAATGTCAGTTTAGGGTCCAATGGGGTGGATCGGGTGCGTTCGTTGTGAAAAATTCCGACGCGACTTCTTGGCACGAACTTTTGCACTAGTTTGGCCCGTTGTGCACCGAGTTTCGTAAGGCCACCAAAGGATCCCGAAAGCACCCAAATCGTACGAAACACACCAAAACGTCAGTTTAGGGTCCAATGGGGTGAATCGGGTGCGTTCGTTGCGAAAAATTCCGACGCGACTTCGTGGCACGAACTTTTGCACTAGTTCGTCTCGTTTTGTACCGAGTTTCGCAAGGCAACCAAACGGTTCCCAATGCACCCAAATAGTACGAAACGCACCAAAACTTCAGTTGAGGGTCCAATAGGTTAAATCATATGCGTTCGTTGCGAAAAATTCCGACGCGACTTTGTGGCACGAACTTTTGCACTAGTTCGGCCCGTTTTGCACCGAGTTTCGTAAGGCAACCAAACGGCCCCGAATGCACCCAAATAGTATGAAATGCAGCAAAACATCAGTTTAGGGTCCAATGGGGTGGATCGGGTGCGTTCGTTGCAAAAAATTCCGACGCGACTTCGTGGCACGAACTTTTGCACTAGTTCGGCCCGTTGTGCACTGAGTTTCATAAGGCAACCAAAGGATCCCGAAAGCACCCAAATAGTACGAAACACACCAAAATGTCAGTTTAGGGTCCAATGGGGTGGATGAGATGCGTTCGTTGCGAAAAATTCCGACGCGACTTCGTGGCACGAACTTTTGCCCTAGTTCGGCCTGTTTTGCACCGAGTTTCGAAAGGCAAACAAACGGCCCCGAATGCACCCAAATAGTACGAAACGCACTAAAACATCAGTTTAGGGTCCAATGGGGTGGATCGGGTGCATTCGTTGCGAAAAATTCCGACGCGACTTCGTGGCACGAACTTTTGCACTAGTTCGGCCTGTTTTGCACCGAGTTTCGTGAGGCAACAAAATGGTCCCGAATGCACCTAAATAGTAAAAAAGCACCAAAATGTGAGTTCAGGGTCAATGGGGAGGATTAGGTGCATTCGTTGCAAAAAATTCCGACGCGACTTCATGGCACGAACTTTTGCACTAGTTCGGCCCATTTTGCACCGAGTTTCGTAAGGCAACCAAACGGTCCCAAATGCACCCAAGTGGTACGAAATGCACAAAAACGTCAGTTTAGGGTCCAATGGGGTGGATCGGGTGCGTTCGTTGCGAAAAATTCCAACGCGACTTTGTGGCACGAACTTTTGCACTAGTTTGGCCCGTTGTGCACAGAGTTTCGTAAGGTAACCAAAAGATCCCGAAAGAACCCAAATAGTACAAAACGCACCAAAACATCAGTTTAGGGTCCAATGGGGTGAATCGGGTGCGTTCGTTGCGAAAAATTCCGACGCGAATTCGTGGCACGAACTTTTGCACTATTTTGGCCCATTTTGCACCGAGTTTTTAAGGCAACCAAACGGTCCCGAATGAACCCAAATAGTACGAAACGCACCAAAACGTCAGTTTAGGGTCAATGGGGTGATCAGGTGCGTTCGTTGCGAAAAATTCCGACGCGACTTCGTGGCACGAACTTTTGCACTAGTTCGTCCGTTTTGTACTGAGTTTCGTAAGGCAACCAAACGGTTCCGAATGCACCCAAATAGTACGAAATGCATTAAAATGTCAGTTTAGGGTCCAATGGGGAGGATCAGATGCGTTCGTTGCGAAAAATTCCGACGCACTTCGTGGCACGAACTTTTGCACTAGTTCGTCCCGTTTTGTACTGAGTTTCGTAAGGCAACCAAACGGTTCCGAATGCACCCAAATAGTACGAAATGCATTAAAATGTCAGTTTAGGGTCCAATGGGGTGGATCGGGTGCGTTCGTTGTGAAAAATTCCGACGCGACTTCTTGGCACGAACTTTTGCACTAGTTTGGCCCGTTGTGCACCGAGTTTCGTAAGGCCACCAAAGGATCCCGAAAGCACCCAAATCGTACGAAACACACCAAAACGTCAGTTTAGGGTCCAATGGGGTGAATCGGGTGCGTTCGTTGCGAAAAATTCCGACGCGACTTCGTGGCACGAACTTTTGCACTAGTTCGTCCCGTTTTGCACTGAGTTTCGTAAGGCAACCAAACGGTTCCGAATGCACCCAAATAGTACGAAATGCATTAAAATGTCAGTTTAGGGTCCAATGGGGAGGATCAGATGCGTTCGTTGCGAAAAATTCCGACGCAACTTCGTGGCACGAACTTTTGCACTAGTTCGTCCCGTTTTGTACTGAGTTTCGTAAGGCAACCAAACGGTTCCGAATGCACCCAAATAGTACGAAATGCATTAAAATGTCAGTTTAGGGTCCAATGGGGTGGATCGGGTGCGTTCGTTGTGAAAAATTCCGACGCGACTTCTTGGCACGAACTTTTGCACTAGTTTGGCCCGTTGTGCACCGAGTTTCGTAAGGCCACCAAAGGATCCCGAAAGCACCCAAATCGTACGAAACACACCAAACGTCAGTTTAGGGTCCAATGGGGTGAATCGGGTGCGTTCGTTGCGAAAAATTCCGACGCGACTTCGTGGCACGAACTTTTGCACTAGTTCGTCTCGTTTTGTACCGAGTTTCGCAAGGCAACCAAACGGTTCCCAATGCACCCAAATAGTACGAAACGCACCAAAACTTCAGTTGAGGGTCCAATAGGTTAAATCATATGCGTTCGTTGCGAAAAATTCCGACGCGACTTTGTGGCACGAACTTTTGCACTAGTTCGGCCCGTTTTGCACCGAGTTTCGTAAGGCAACCAAACGGCCCCGAATGCACCCAAATAGTATGAAATGCAGCAAAACATCAGTTTAGGGTCCAATGGGGTGGATCGGGTGCGTTCGTTGCAAAAAATTCCGACGCGACTTCGTGGCACGAACTTTTGCACTAGTTCGGCCCGTTGTGCACCTGAGTTTCATAAGGCAACCAAAGGATCCCGAAAGCACCCAAATAGTACGAAACACACCAAAATGTCAGTTTAGGGTCCAATGGGGTGGATGAGATGCGTTCGTTGCGAAAAATTCCGACGCGACTTCGTGGCACGAACTTTTGCCCTAGTTCGGCCTGTTTTGCACCGAGTTTCGAAAGGCAAACAAACGGTCCCGAATGCACCCAAATAGTACGAAACGCACTAAAACGTCAGTTTAGGGTCCAATGGGGTGGATCGGGTGCATTCGTTGCGAAAAATTCCGACGCGACTTCGTGGCACGAACTTTTGCACTAGTTCGGCCTGTTTTGCACCGAGTTTCGTGAGGCAACAAAATGGTCCCGAATGCACCTAAATAGTAAAAAAGCACCAAAATGTGAGTTCAGGGTCAATGGGGAGGATTAGGTGCATTCGTTGCAAAAAATTCCGACGCGACTTCATGGCACGAACTTTTGCACTAGTTCGGCCCATTTTGCACCGAGTTTCGTAAGGCAACCAAACGGTCCCAAATGCACCCAAGTGGTACGAAATGCACAAAAACGTCAGTTTAGGGTCCAATGGGGTGGATCGGGTGCGTTCGTTGCGAAAAATTCCAACGCGACTTTGTGGCACGAACTTTTGCACTAGTTTGGCCCGTTGTGCACAGAGTTTCGTAAGGTAACCAAAAGATCCCGAAAGAACCCAAATAGTACAAAACGCACCAAAACATCAGTTTAGGGTCCAATGGGGTGAATCGGGTGCGTTCGTTGCGAAAAATTCCGACGCGAATTCGTGGCACGAACTTTTGCACTATTTTGGCCCATTTTGCACCGAGTTTTTAAGGCAACCAAACGGTCCCGAATGAACCCAAATAGTACGAAACGCACCAAAACGGCAGTTTAGGGTCAATGGGGTAGATCAGGTGCGTTCGTTGCGAAAAATTCCGACGCGACTTCGTGGCACGAACTTTTGCACTAGTTCGTCCCGTTTTGTACTGAGTTTCGTAAGGCAACCAAACGGTTCCGAATGCACCCAAATAGTACGAAATGCATTAAAATGTCAGTTTAGGGTCCAATGGGGAGGATCAGATGCGTTCGTTGCGAAAAATTCCGACGCAACTTCGTGGCACGAACTTTTGCACTAGTTCGTCCCGTTTTGTACTGAGTTTCGTAAGGCAACCAAACGGTTCCGAATGCACCCAAATAGTACGAAATGCATTAAAATGTCAGTTTAGGGTCCAATGGGGTGGATCGGGTGCGTTCGTTGTGAAAAATTCCGACGCGACTTCTTGGCACGAACTTTTGCACTAGTTTGGCCCGTTGTGCACCGAGTTTCGTAAGGCCACCAAAGGATCCCGAAAGCACCCAAATCGTACGAAACACACCAAAACGTCAGTTTAGGGTCCAATGGGGTGAATCGGGTGCGTTCGTTGCGAAAAATTCCGACGCGACTTCGTGGCACGAACTTTTGCACTAGTTCGTCTCGTTTTGTACCGAGTTTCGCAAGGCAACCAAACGGTTCCCAATGCACCCAAATAGTACGAAACGCACCAAAACTTCAGTTGAGGGTCCAATAGGTTAAATCATATGCGTTCGTTGCGAAAAATTCCGACGCGACTTTGTGGCACGAACTTTTGCACTAGTTCGGCCCGTTTTGCACCGAGTTTCGTAAGGCAACCAAACGGCCCCGAATGCACCCAAATAGTATGAAATGCAGCAAAACATCAGTTTAGGGTCCAATGGGGTGGATCGGGTGCGTTCGTTGCAAAAAATTCCGACGCGACTTCGTGGCACGAACTTTTGCACTAGTTCGGCCCGTTGTGCACCGAGTTTCATAAGGCAACCAAAGGATCCCGAAAGCACCCAAATAGTACGAAACACACCAAAATGTCAGTTTAGGGTCCAATGGGGTGGATGAGATGCGTTCGTTGCGAAAAATTCCGACGCGACTTCGTGGCACGAACTTTTGCCCTAGTTCGGCCTGTTTTGCACCGAGTTTCGAAAGGCAAACAAACGGTCCCGAATGCACCCAAATAGTACGAAACGCACTAAAACGTCAGTTTAGGGTCCAATGGGGTGGATCGGGTGCATTCGTTGCGAAAAATTCCGACGCGACTTCGTGGCACGAACTTTTGCACTAGTTCGGCCTGTTTTGCACCGAGTTTCGTGAGGCAACAAAATGGTCCCGAATGCACCTAAATAGTAAAAAAGCACCAAAATGTGAGTTCAGGGTCAATGGGGAGGATTAGGTGCATTCGTTGCAAAAAATTCCGACGCGACTTCATGGCACGAACTTTTGCACTAGTTCGGCCCATTTTGCACCGAGTTTCGTAAGGCAACCAAACGGTCCCAAATGCACCCAAGTGGTACGAAATGCACAAAAACGTCAGTTTAGGGTCCAATGGGGTGGATCGGGTGCGTTCATTGCGAAAATTCCAACGCGACTTTGTGGCACGAACTTTTGCACTAGTTTGGCCCGTTGTGCACAGAGTTTCGTAAGGTAACCAAAAGATCCCGAAAGAACCCAAATAGTACAAAACACACCAAAACATCAGTTTAGGGTCCAATGGGGTGAATCGGGTGCGTTCGTTGCGAAAAATTCCGACGCGAATTCGTGGCACGAACTTTTGCACTATTTTGGCCCATTTTGCACCGAGTTTTTAAGGCAACCAAACGGTCCCGAATGAACCCAAATAGTACGAAACGCACCAAAACGGTAGTTTAGGGTCAATGGGGTAGATCAGGTGCGTTCGTTGCGAAAAGTTCCGACGCGACTTCGTGGCACGAACTTTTGCACTAGTTCGTCCCGTTTTGTACTGAGTTTCGTAAGGCAACCAAACGGTTCCGAATGCACCCAAATAGTACGAAATGCATAAAATGTCAGTTTAGGGTCCAATGGGGTGGATCAGATGCGTTCGTTGCGAAAAATTCCGACGCAACTTCGTGGCACGAACTTTTGCACTAGTTCGGCCCGTTTGGCACCGAGTTTCGTAAGGCAACCAAACGGTCCCAAATGCACCCAAATAGTACGAAACGCACCGAAACGTCAGTTTTGGGTCCAATGGGGCTGGATCGGGTGCGTTCGTTGCGAAAAATTCCGACGCGACTTCTTGGCACGAACTTTTGCACTAGTTTGGCCCGTTGTGCACCGAGTTTCGTAAGGCCACCAAAGGATCCCGAAAGCACCCAAATAGTACGAAACACACCAAAACGTCAGTTTAGGGTCAATGGGGTAAATCGGGTGCGTTCGTTGCGAAAAATTCCGACGCGACTTCGTGGCACGAACTTTTGCACTAGTTCGTCTCGTTTTGTACCGAGTTTCGCAAGGCAACCAAACGGTTCCCAATGCACCCAAATAGTACAAAATGCACCAAAACATCAGTTGAGGGTCCAATAGGTTAAATCATATGCGTTCGTTGCGAAAAATTCCGACGCGACTTTGTGGCACGAACTTTTGCACTAGTTCGGCCCGTTTTGCACCGAGTTTCGTAAGGCAACCAAACTGGACCCGAATGCACCCAAATAGTATGAAATGCACCAAAACATCAGTTTAGGGTCCAATGGGGTGGATCGGGTGCGTTCGTTGCGAAAAATTCCGGCACAACATCGTGGCACGAACTTTTGCACTAGTTCGGATTGTTTTGCATCGAGTTTCGTGAGGCAACAAATGGGTCCCGAATGCACCCAAATAGTACGAAACGCACCCAAACGTGAGTTTAGGGTGTGGATCAGGTACGTTCCTTGCAAAAAAATCTGACGCGACTTCATGGCATGAACTTTTGCACTAGTTCGGCCCGTTGTGCACCGAGTATCATAAGGCAACCAAACGGTCCCGAATGTACCCAAATAGTTGGAAACGTACAAAACGAGAGTTTAGGGTCCAATGAGGTGGGTCGGGTGCGTTCGTTGCGAAAAATTCCGAAGTGACTTCATGGCACGAACTTTTGCACTAGTTTGGCCCGTTTTGCACCGAGTTTCGTAAGGCAACCAAACAGTCCCAAATGCACCCAAATAGTTTGAAATGTAGGAAAACTTGAGTTTAGGGTCCAATGGGGTGGATCGTGTGTGTTCGTTGCGAAAAATTCCGACGCGACTTCGTGCACCGAACTTTTGCACTAGTTCGGCTCGTTTTGCACCGAGTTTCGTAAGGCAAGCAAAGGATCCCGAAAGCACCCAAATAGTACGAAACGCACCAAAACGTCAGTTTAGGGTCCAATGGGGTGGATCGGGTGCGTTCGTTGCGAAAAATTCCGACGCGACTTCGTGGCACGAACTTTTGCACTATTTTGGCCCGTTTTGCACCGAGTTTCGTAAGGCAACCAAACGGTCCCGAATGCACCCAAATAGTACTAAACGCACCAAAACGGCAGTTTAGGGTCCGATGGGGTGGATCGGGTGCGTTCGGTGCTGAAAAATTCCGACGCGACTTCGTGGCACGAACTTTTGCACTAGTTCGTCCCGTTTTGTACGAGTTTCGTAAGGCAACCAAAGGGTTCCCGAATGCACCCAAATAGTACGAAACGCACCAAAACATCAGTTTAGGGTCCAATGGGGTGATCAGATGCGTTCGTTGCGAAAAATTCCGACGCGACTTCATGGCTCGAACTTTTGCACTAGTTCGGCCCGTTTTGCACCGAGTTTCGTAAGGCAACCAAACGGTCCCAAATGCACCCAAATAGTACGAAACGCACCAAAACGTCAGTTTAGGGTCCAGTGGGGTGGATCGGGTGCGTTCATTGCGAAAAATTGCGACGTGACTTCGTGGCACGAACTTTTGCACTAGTTTGGCCCGTTGTGCACCGAGTTTCGTAAGGCAACCAAAGGATCCCGAAAGCACCCAAATAGTATGAAACTCACCAAAACGTCAGTTTAGGGTCCAATGGGGTGAATCGGTGCGTTCGTTGCGAAAAATTCCGACGCGACTTTATTGCACGAACTTTTGCACTAGTTCGGCCCGTTTTGCACCGAGTTTCGTAAGGCAACCAAACGGTCCCGAATGCACCCAAATAGTACGAAATGCACCAAAACATCAGTTTAGGGTCCAATGGGGTGGATCGGGTGCGCTCGTTGCGAAAAATTCCGACGCGACTTCGTGGCACGAACTTTTGCACTAGTTCGGCCCGTTGTGCACCGAGTTTCGTAAGGCAACCAAACGGTCCCGAATGCACCCAAATAGTACGAAACGCACCAAAACGTCAGTTTAGGGTCCAATGGGGTGGATCGGGTGCGTTCGTTGCGAAAAATTCCGACGCGACTTCGTGGCACGAACTTTTGCACTAGTTCGTCCGTTTTGTACCGAGTTTCGTAAGGCAACCAAACGGTTCCCGAATGCACCCAAATAGTACGAAACGCACCAAAACTGTCAGTTTAGGGTCCAATGGGGTGGATCGAGATGCGTTCGTTGCGAAAAATTCCGACGCGACTTCGTGGCACGAACTTTTGCACTAGTTCGGCCCGTTTTGCACCGAGTTTCGTAAGGCAACCAAACGGTCCCGAATGCACCCAAATAGTACGAAACGCACAAAACATCAGTTTAGGGTCCAATGGGGTGGATCGGGTGCGTTCGTTGCGAAAAAATTCTGACGCGACTTCGTGGCACGAACTTTTGCACTAGTTTGGCCCGTTGTGCACCGAGTTTCGTAAGGTAACCAAAGGATCCCGAAAGAACCCAAATAGTACAAAACGCACCAAAACATCAGTTTAGGGTCCAATGGGGTGAATCGGGTGCGTTCGTTGCGAAAAATTCCGACGCGAATTCGTGGCACGAACGTTTGCACTATTTTGGCCCATTTTGCACCGAGTTTTTAAGGCAACCAAACGGTCCCGAATGAACCCAAATAGTACGAAACGCACCAAAACGGTAGTTTAGGGTCCATTGGGGTAGATCGGGTGAGTTCGTTGCGAAAAATTCCGACGCGACTTCGTGGCACGAACTTTTGCACTAGTTCGTCCCGTTTTGTACTGAGTTTCGTAAGGCAGCCAAACGGTTCCGAATGCACCCAAATAGTACAAACGCACCAAAATGTCAGTTTAGGGTCCAATGGGGTGGATCAGATGCGTTCGTTGCGAAAAATTCCGACGCGACTTCGTGGCACGAACTTTTGCACTAGTTCGGCCTGTTTTGCACCGAGTTCGTGAGGCAACAAAATGGTCCCGAATGCACCTAAATAGTAAAAAAGCACCAAAATGTGAGTTCAGGGTCAATGGGGAGGATTAGGTTCATTCGTTGCGAAAAATTCCGACGCGACTTCGTGGCACGAACTTTTGCACTAGTTCGGCCCGTTTTGCACCGAGTTTCGTAAGGCACCAAACGGTCCCAATGCACCCAAGTGGTACGAAATGCACAAAAACGTCAGTTTGGGTCCAATGGGGTGGATCGGGTGCGTTCGTTGCGAAAAATTCTGACGCGACTTCGTGGCACGAACTTTTGCACTAGTTTGGCCCGTTGTGCACCAGAGTTTCGTAAGGTAACCAAAGGATCCCGAAAGAACCCAAACAGTACAAAATGCACCAAAACATCAGTTTAGGGTCCAATGGGGTGAATCGGGTGCGTTCGTTGCGAAAAATTCCGACGCGAATTCGTGGCACGAACTTTTGCACTATTTTGGCCCATTTTGCACCGAGTTTTTAAGGCAACCAAACGGTCCCGAATGAACCCAAATAGTACGAAACGCACCAAAACGGTAGTTTAGGGTCCATTGGGGTAGATCGGGTGAGTTCGTTGCGAAAAATTCCGACGCGACTTCGTGGCACGAACTTTTGCACTAGTTCGTCCCGTTTTGTACTGAGTTTCGTAAGGCAGCCAAACGGTTCCGAATGCACCCAAATAGTACATAACGCACCAAAATGTCAGTTTAGGGTCCAATGGGGTGGATCAGATGCGTTCGTTGCGAAAAATTCCGACGCGACTTCGTGGCACGAACTTTGCACTAGTTCGGCCTGTTTTGCACCGAGTTTCGTGAGGCAACAAAATGGTCCCGAATGCACCTAAATAGTAAAAAAAGCACCAAAATGTGAGTTCAGGGTCAATGGGGAGGATTAGGTTCATTCGTTGCAAAAAATTCCGACGCGACTTCATGGCACGAACTTTTGCACTAGTTCGGCCCGTTTTGCACCGAGTTTCGTAAGGCAACCAAACGGTCCCAAATGCACCCAAGTGGTACGAAATGCACAAAAACGTCAGTTTAGGGGTCTAATGGGGTGGATCGGGTGCGTTCGTTGCGAAAAATTCTGACGCGACTTCGTGGCACGAACTTTTGCACTAGTTTGGCCCGTTGTGCACCAGGTTTCGTAAGGTAACCAAAGGATCCCGAAAGAACCCAAATAGTACAAAAGCACCAAAACATCAGTTTAGGGTCCAATGGGGTGAATCGGGTGCGTTCGTTGCGAAAAATTCCGACGCGAATTCGTGGCACGAACTTTTGCACTATTTGGCCCATTTTGCACCGAGTTTCGTAAGGCAACCAAACGGTCCCGAATGAACCCAAATAGTACGAAACGCACCAAAACGGCAGTTTAGGGTCAATGGGGTAGATCGGGTGCGTTCGTTGCGAAAAATTCCAGACGCGACTTCGTGGCACGAACTTTTGCACTAGTTTGGCCCGTTGTGCACCGAGTTTCGTAAGGCCACCAAAGGATCCCGAAAGCACCCAAATCGTACGAAACACACCAAAACGTCAGTTTAGGGTCCAATGGGGTGAATCGGGTGCGTTCGTTGCGAAAAATTCCGACGCGACTTCGTGGCACGAACTTTTGCACTAGTTCGTCTCGTTTTGTACCGAGTTTCGCAAGGCAACCAAACGGTTCCCAATGCACCCAAATAGTACAAAATGCACCAAAACATCAGTTGAGGGTCCAATAGGTTAAATCATATGCGTTCGTTGCGAAAAATTCCGACGCGACTTTGTGGCACGAACTTTTGCACTAGTTCGGCCCGTTTTGCACCGAGTTTCGTAAGGCAACCAAATGGACCCGAATGCACCCAAATAGTACGAAACGCACCAAAACATCAGTTTAGGGTCCAATGGGGTGGATCGGGTGCGTTCGTTGCGAAAAATTCCGACACGACTTTCGTGGCACAACTTTTGCACTAGTTCGGCTCGTTGTGCACCGAGTTTCATAAGGCAACCAAAGGGGATCCCGAAAGCACCCAAATAGTACGAAACACACCAAAATGTCAGTTTAGGGTCGCAATGGGGGTGGATGAGATGCGTTCGTGGCGAAAAATTCCGACGCGACTTCGTGGCACGAACTTTGCCCTAGTATCGGCCTGTTTGCACCGAGTTTCGAAAGGCAAACAAACGGTCCCTAATGCAGCCCAAATAGTAAACGAAACACATCTAAAACGTCAGTTAGGGTCCAATGGGGTGGATCGGGGGCACATTCGTTGCGAAAAATGCCGACGCGAACTTCCGTGGCACGACAACTTTTGGCACTAGTTCGGCCTGTTTGCACCGAGTTTCGTGAGGCAACAAAATGGGCCCGAATGGGCACCTAAATAGTAAAAAAAGCACCAAAATGTGAGTTCAGGGTCAATGGGGAGGATTAGGTGCATTCGTTGCAAAAAATTCCGACGCGACTATCAATGGCATGAACTTTTGCAAAAAAACTAGTTCGGCTCGTTTTGCACCGAGTTTCGTAAGGCAAGCAAAGGATCCCGAAAGCACCCAAAAAGTACGAAACGCACCAAAACGTCAGTTTAGGGTCCAATGGGGTGGATCGGGTGCGTTCGTTGCGAAAAATTCCGACGCGACTTCGTGGCACGAACTTTTGCACTATTTTGGCCCGTTTTGCACCGAGTTTCGTAAGGCAACCAAACGGTCCCGAATGCACCCAAATAGTACGAAACGCACCAAAACGGCAGTTTAGGGTCCAATGGGGTGGATCGGGTGCGTTCGGTGTGAAAAATTCCGACGCGACTTCGTGGCACGAACTTTTGCACTAGTTCGTCCCGTTTTGTACTGAGTTTCGTGAGGCAACCAAAGGGTTCCGAATGCACCCAAATAGTACGAAACGCACCAAAACATCAGTTTAGGGTCCAATGGGGTGATTCAGATGCGTTCGTTGCGAAAAATTCCGACGCGACTTCATGGCTCGAACTTTTGCACTAGTTCGGCCCGTTTTGCACCGAGTTTCGTAAGGCAACCAAACGGTCCCAAATGCACCCAAATAGTACGAAATGCACCAAAACGTCAGTTTAGGGTCCAATGGGGTGGATCGGGTGCGTTCATTGCGAAAAATTGCGACGTGACTTCGTGGCACGAACTTTTGCACTAGTTTGGCCCGTTGTGCACCGAGTTTCGTAAGGCAACCAAAGGTTCCCGAAAGCACCCAAATAGTATGAAACTCACCAAAACGTCAGTTTAGGGTCCAATGGGGTGAATCCGGTGCGTTCGTTGCGAAAAATTCCGACGCAACTTTATTGCACGAACTTTTGCACTAGTTCGGCCCGTTTTGCACCGAGTTTCGTAAGGCAACCAAATGGTCCCGAATGCACCCAAATAGTACGAAATGCACCAAAACATCAGTTTAGGGTCCAATGGGGTGGATCGGGTGCGCTCGTTGCGAAAAATTCCGACGCGACTTCGTGGCACGAACTTTTGCACTAGTTCGGCCCGTTTGCACGAGTTTCGTAAGGCAACCAAACGGTCCCGAATGCACCCAAATAGTACGAAAACGCACCAAACTGTCAGTTTAGGGTCCAATGGGGTGGATCGAGGTGCGTTCGTTGCGAAAATTCCGACGCGACTTCGTGGCACGAACTTTTGCACTAGTTCGTCCCCGTTTTGCACGAGTTCGTAAGGCAACCAAACGGTCCAGAAGCACCCAAATAGTACGAAATGCACCAAAACGTCAGTTTAGGGTCCAATGGGGTGGATCAGGATGCGTTCGTTGCGAAAAATTCCGACGCGACTTCGTGGCACGAACTTTTGCACTAGTTTGGCCCGTTTGCACCGAGTTTCGTAAGGCAACCAAAGGATCCCGAAAGAACCCAAATAGCTACAAAACGCACCAAACATCAGTTTAGGGTCCAATGGGGTGAATCGGGTGCGTTCGTTGCGAAAATTCCGACGCGAATTCGTGGCACGAACTTTTGCACTATTTTGGCCCATTTTGCACCGAGTTTTTAAGGCAACCAAACGGTCCCGAATGAACCCAAATAGTACGAAACGCACCAAAACGGTTGTTTAGGGTCCATTGGGGTAGATCGGGTGAGTTCGTTGCGAAAAATTCCGACGCGACTTCGTGGCACGAACTTTTGCACTAGTTCGTCCCGTTTTGTACTGAGTTTCGTAAGGCAGCCAAACGGTCCGAATGCACCCAAATAGTACAAAACGCACCAAAATGTCAGTTTAGGGTCCAATGGGGTGGATCAGATGCGTTCGTTGCGAAAAATTCCGACGCGACTTCGTGGCACGAACTTTTGCACTAGTTCGGCCTGTTTTGCACCGAGTTTCGTGAGGCAACAAAATGGTCCCGAATGCACCTAAATAGTAAAAAAAGCACCAAAATGTGAGTTCAGGGTCAATGGGGTGGATTAGGTTCATTCGTTGCAAAAAATTCTGACGCGACTTCATGGCACGAACTTTTGCACTAGTTCGGCCCGTTTTGCACCGAGTTTCGTAAGGCAACCAAACGGTCCCAAATGCACCCAAGTGGTACGAAATGCACAAAAACGTCAGTTTGGGGTCCAATGGGGTGGATCGATTGCATTCGTTGCGAAAAATTCTGATGCGACTTCGTGGCACGAACTTTTGCACTAGTTTGGCCCGTTGTGCACCGAGTTTCGTAAGGTAACCAAAGGATCCCGAAAGAACCCAAATAGTACAAAACGCACCAAAACATCAGTTTAGGGTCCAATGGGGTGAATCGGGTGCGTTCGTTGCGAAAAATTCCGACGCGAATTTGTGGCACGAACTTTTGCACTATTTTGGCCCATTTTGCACCGAGTTTTTAAGGCAACCAAACGGTCCCGAATGAACCCAAATAGTACGAAACGCACCAAAACGGCAGTTTAGGGTCAATGGGGTAGATCAGGTGCATTCGTTGCGAAAAATTCCGACGCGACTTCGTGGCACGAACTTTTGCACTAGTTCGTCCCGTTTTGTACCGAGTTTCGTAAGGCAACCAAACGGTCCGAATGCACCCAAATAGTACGAAACGCATCAAAATGTCAGTTTAGGGTCCAATGGGGTGGATCAGGTGCGTTCGTTGCGAAAAATTCCGACGCGACTTCGTGGCACGAACTTTTGCACTAGTTCGGCCCGTTTTGGCACCGAGTTTCGTAAGGCAACCAAACGGTCCCGAATGCACCCAAATAGTACGAAATGCACCAAAAACGTCAGTTTAGGGTCCAATGGGGTGGATCGAGTGCAGTTCGTTGCGAAAAATTCCGACGCGACTTCGTGGCACGAACTTTTGCACTAGTTCGGCCCGTTTGCAACCGAGTTTCGTAAGGCAACCAAACGGTCCCGAATGAACCCAAATAGTACGAAACGCACCAAAACATCAGTTTAGGGTCCAATGGGGTGGATCGGGTGCGTTCGTTGCGAAAAATTCCGACGCGAACTTCGTGGCACGAACTTTTGCACTATTTTGGCCCATTTTGCACCGAGTTTTCAGGCAACCAAACGGTCCCGAATGACCCAAATAGTACGAAACGCACCAAACGGCAGTTTAGGGTCAATGGGGTGGATCAGGTGCGTTCGTTGCGAAAAATTCCGACGCGACTTCGTGGCACGAACTTTGCACTAGTTCGTCCCGTTTTGTACTGAGTTTCGTAAGGCAACCAAACGGTTCCGAATGCACCCAAATAGTACGAAATGCATCAAAATGTCAAGTTTAGGGTCCAATGGGGTGGATCGAGTGCGTTCGTTGCGAAAAATTCCGACGCAACTTCGTCGGCACGAACTTTTGCGCTAGGTTCGGCCCGTTTTGTACCGAGTTTCGTAAGGCAACCAAACGGTCCCAAATGCACCCAAATAGTACGAACGCACCGAAACTCAGTTTAGGGTCCAATGGGGTGGATCGGTGCGTTCGTTGCGAAAAATTCCGACGCGACTTCGTGGCACGAACTTTTGCACTAGTTTGGCCCGTTATGCACCGAGTTTCGTAAGGCCACCAAAAGGATCCCGAAAGCACCCAAATAGTACGAAACACACCAAAACGTCAGTTTAGGGTCCAATGGGGTGAATCGGGTGCGGTCGTTGCGAAAAATTCCGACGCGACTTCGTGGCACGAACTTTTGCACTAGTTCGTCTCGTTTTGTACCGAGTTTCGCAAGGCAACCAAACGGTTCCGAATGCACCCAAATAGTACAAAATGCACCAAACATCAGTTGAGGCATCCAATAGGTTGGATCATATGCATTCGTTGCGAAAAATTCCGACTGCGACTTTGTGGCACGAACTTTTGCACTAGTTCGGCCCGTTTTGCACCGAGTTTCGTAAGGCAACCAAAACGGTCCCGAATGCACCCAAATAGTATGAAATGCAGCAAAACATCAGTTTAGGGTCCAATGGGGTGGATCGGGATGCGTTCGTTGCAAAAAATTCCGACGCGACTTCGTGGCACGAACTTTTGCACTAGTTCGGCCCGTTGTGCACCGAGTTTCGTAAGGCAACCAAACGGTCCCAAATGCACCCAAATAGTACGAAACGCACCGAAACTTCAGTTTTGGGTCCAATGGGGTGGATCGGGTGCGTTCGTTGCGAAAAAATTCCGACGCGACTTCTTGGCACGAACTTTTGCACTAGTTTGGCCCGTTGTGCACCGAGTTTCGTAAGGCCACCAAAGGATCCCGAAAGCACCCAAATAGTACGAAACACACCAAAACGTCAGTTTAGGGTCCAATGGGGTGAATCGGGTGCATTCGTTGCGAAAAATTCCGACGCGACTTCATGGCATGAACTTTTGCACTAGTTCGTCTCGTTTTGTACCGAGTTTCGCAAGGCAACCAAACGGTTCCCAATGTACCCAAATAGTACAAAATGCACCAAAACATCAGTTGAGGGTCCAATAGGTTAAATCATATGCGTTCGTTGCGAAAAATTCCGACGCGACTTTGTGGCACGAACTTTTGCACTAGTTCGGCCCGTTTTGCACCGAGTTTCGTAAGGCAACCAAACGGTCCCGAATGCACCCAAATAGTATGAAATGCAGCAAAACATCAGTTTAGGGTCCAATGGGGTCGATCGGGTGCGTTCGTTGCAAAAAATTCCGACGCGACTTCGTGGCACGAACTTTTGCACTAGTTCGGCCCGTTGTGCACCGAGTTTCGTAAGGCAACCAAAGGATCCCGAAAGCACCCAAATAGTACGAAACACACCAAAATGTCAGTTTAGGGTCCAATGGGGTGGATGAGATGCGTTCGTTGCGAAAAATTCCGACGCGACTTCGTGGCACGAACTTTTGCCCTAGTTCGGCCAGTTTTGCACCGAGTTTCGTAAGGCAACCAAACGGTCCCAAATGCACCCAAGTGGTACGAAATGCACAAAAACGTCAGTTTAGGGTCCAATGGGGTGGATCGGGTGCGTTCGTTGCGAAAAATTCCGACGCGACTTCGTGGCACGAACTTTTGCACTAGTTTGGCCCGTTGTGCACCGAGTTTCGTAAGGTAACCAAAGGATCCCGAAAGAACCCAAATAGTACAAAACGCACCAAAACATCAGTTTAGGGTCCAATGGGGTGAATCGGGTGCGTTCGTTGCGAAAAATTCCGACGCGAATTCGTGGCACGAACTTTTGCACTATTTTGGCCCATTTTGCACCGAGTTTTTAAGGCAACCAAACGGTCCCGAATGAACCCAAATAGTACGAAACGCACCAAAACGGCAGTTTAGGGTCAATGGGGTAGATCTGGTGCGTTCGTTGCGAAAAATTCCGACGCGACTTCGTGGCACGAACTTTTGCACTAGTTCGTCCCGTTTTGTACTGAGTTTCGTAAGGCAACCAAACGGTTCCGAATGCACCCAAATAGTACGAAATGCATCAAAATGTCAATTTAGGGTCCAATGGGGTGGATCAGATGCGTTCGTTGCGAAAAATTCCGACGCAACTTCGTCGCACGAACTTTTGCACTAGTTCGGCCCGTTTTGCACCGAGTTTCGTAAGGCAACCAAACGGTCCCAAATGCACCCAAATAGTACGAAACAGCACCAAAATGTCAGTTAGGGTCCAATGGGGTGGATCGAGTGCGTTCGTTGCGAAAAATTCCGACGCGACTTCGTGGCACGAACTTTTGCACTAGTTTCGGCCCGTTGTGCACCGAGTTTCGTAAGGCAACCAAAGGATCCCGAAAGCACCCAAATAGTACGAAACAGCACCAAAACGTCAGTTTAGGGTCCAATGGGGTGGATCGGGTGCGTTCGTTGCGAAAAATTCCGACGCGACTTCGTGGCACGAACTTTTGCACTAGTTCGGCCTGTTTTGCTACCGAGTTTCGTGAAGGCAACCAAACGGTTCCCGAATGCACCCAAATAGTACAAAAGCACCAAAATGTGCAGTTGAGGGTCAATAGGGTAGATCATAGGTGCGTTCGTTGCGAAAAATTCCGACGCGACTTCATGGCACGAACTTTTGCACTAGTTCGGCCCGTTTTGCACCGAGTTTCGTAAGGCAACCAAACGGTCCCGAATGCACCCAAAGTAGGTACGAAATGCACAAAACGTCAGTTTAGGGTCCAATGGGGTGGATCGGGTGCGTTCGTTGCGAAAAATTCCGACGCGACTTCGTGGCACGAACTTTTGCACTAGTTTGGCCCGTTGTGCACCGAGTTTCAGTAAGGTAACCAAAGGATCCCGAAAGAACCCAAATAGTACAAACGCACCAAAACATCAGTTTAGGGTCCAATGGGGTGAATCGGGTGCGTTCGTTGCGAAAAATTCCGACGCGAATTCGTGGCACGAACTTTTGCACTATTTTGGCCCATTTTTGCACCGAGTTTTTAAGGCAACCAAACGGTCCCGAATGAACCCAAATAGTACGAAACGCACCAAAACGGCAGTTTAGGGTCCATGGGGTAGATCAGGGTGCGTTCGTTGCGAAAAAATTCCGACGCGACTTCGTGGCACGAACTTTTGCACTAGTTCGTCCCGTTTTGTACTGAGTTTCGTAAGGCAACCAAACGGTTCCGAATGCACCCAAATAGTACGAAATGCATCAAAATGTCAGTTTAGGGTCCAATGGGGTGGATCAGATTCGTTCGTTGCAAAAAATTCCGACGCAACTTCGTGGCACGAACTTTTGCACTAGTTCGGCCCGTTTTGCACCGAGTTTCGTAAGGCAACCAAACGGTCCCAAATGCACCCAAATAGTACGAAACACACCGAAACGTCAGTTTTGGGTCCAATGGGGTGGATCGGGTGCGTTCGTTGCGAAAAATTCTGACGCGACTTCTTGGCACGAACTTTTGCACTAGTTTGGCCCGTTGTGCACCGAGTTTCGTAAGGCCACCAAAGGATCCCGAAAGCACCCAAATAGTACGAAACACACCAAAACGTCAGTTTAGGGTCCAATGGGGTGAATCGGGTGCGTTCGTTGCGAAAAATTCCGACGCGACTTCGTGGCACGAACTTTTGCACTAGTTCGTCTCGTTTTGTACCGAGTTTCGCAAGGCAACCAAACGGTTCCCAATGCACCCAAATAGTACAAAATGCACCAAAACATCAGTTGAGGGTCCAATAGGTTAAATCATATGCGTTCGTTGCGAAAAATTCCGACGCGACTTTGTGGGCACGAACTTTTGCAATAGTTCGGCCCGTTTTGCACCGAGTTTCAGTAAGGCAACCAAACGGTCCCGAATGCACCCAAATAGTATGAAAGGCAGCAAAACATCAGTTTAGGGTCCAATGGGGTGGATCGGGTGCGTTCGTTGCGAAAAATTCCGACGCGACTTCGTGGCACGAACTTTTGCACTAGTTTGGCCCGTTGTGCTCCGAGTTTCGTAAGGCAACCGAAAGGATCCCGAAAGCACCCAAATAGTCCGAAATGCATCAAAACGTCAGTTTAGGGTCCAATGGGGTGAATCGGGTGCGTTCGTTGCGAAACATTCCGACACGACTTCGTGGCACGAACTTTTGCACTAGTTCGTCCCGTTTTCGTACCGAGTTTCGCAAGGCAACCAAACGGTTCCGAATGCACCCAAATAGTACAAAATGCACCAAAACATCAGTTGAGGGTCCAATAGGTTGGATCAGATTCGTTCGTTGCGAAAAATTCCGACGCGACTTTTGTGGCACGAACTTTTGCACTAGTTCGGCCCGTTTTGCACCGAGTTTCGTAAGGCAACCAAATGGACCCGAATGCACCCAAATAGTACGAAACGCACCAAAACATCAGTTTAGGGTCCAATGGGGTGGATCGGGTGCGTTCGTTGCGAAAAATTCCGACACGACTTCGTGCACAAACTTTTGCACTAGTTCGGATTGTTTTGCATCGAGTTTCGTGAGGCAACAAATGGGTCCCGAATGCACCCAAATAGTACGAAACGCACCCAAACGTGAGTTTAGGGTGTGGATCAGGTACGTTCTTGCAAAAAATCTGACGCGACTTCATGGCACGAACTTTTGCACTAGTTCGGCCCGTTGTGGCACCGAGTATCATAAGGCAACCAAACGGTCCCGAATGTACCCAAATAGTTGGAAACGTACAAAAACGAGAGTTTAGGGTCCAATGAGGTGGGTCGGGTGCGTTCGTTGCGAAAAATTCCAAAGTGACTTCGTGGCACGAACTTTTGCACTAGTTTGGCCCGTTTTGCACCGAGTTTCGTAAGGCAACCAAACAGTCCCAAATGCACCCAAATAGTTGAAATGTAGGAAAACTTGAGTTTAGGGTCCAATGGGGTGGATCGGGTGTGTTCGTTGCGAAACATTCCGACGCGACTTCGTGGCCCGAACTTTTGCACTAGTTCGGCTCGTTTTGCACCGAGTTTCGTAAGGCAAGCAAAGGATCTCGAAAGCACCCAAAAAGTACGAAACGCACCAAAACGTCAGTTTAGGGTCCAATGGGGTGGATCGGGTGCGTTCGTTGCGAAAAATTCCGAGCGACTTCGTGGCACGAACTTTTGCAATAGTTCGGCCTGTTTTGCATCGAGTTTCGTGAGGCAACAAAACAGTCCCGAATATACCTAAATAGTAAAAAAGCACCAAAATGTGAGTTCAGGGTCAATGGGGAGGATTAGGTGCATTCGTTGCAAAAAATTCTGACGCGACTTCATGTCACGAACTTTTGCACTAGTTCGGCCCGTTTTGCACCGAGTTTCGTAAGGCAACCAAACGGTCCCGAATGCACCCAAATAGTACGAAACACACCAAAACATCAGTTTAGGGTCCAATGGGGTGGATCGGGTGCATTCGTTGTGAAAAATTCCGACGCGACTTCGTGGCACGAACTTTTGCAATAGTTCGGCCTGTTTTGCATCGAGTTTCGTGAGGCAACAAACAGTCCCGAATATACCTAAATAGTAAAAAAAGCACCAAAATGTGAGTTCAGGGTCAATGGGGAGGATTAGGTGCATTCGTTGCAAAAAATTCCGACGCGACTTCATGTCACGAACTTTTGCACTAGTTCGGCCCGTTTTGCACCGAGTTTCGTAAGGCAACCAAACGGTCCCAAATGCACCCAAGTGTACGAAATGCACCAAAACGTCAGTTTAGGGTCCAATGGGGTGGATCGGGTGCGTTCGTTGCGAAAAATTCCGACGCGACTTCGTGGCACGAACTTTTGCACTAGTTTGGCCCGTTGTGCACCGAGTTTCGTAAGGCAACCAAAGGATCCCTAAAGCACCCAAATAGTACGAAACGCACCAAAACGTCAGTTTAGGGTCCAATGGGGTGAATCGGGTGCGTTCGTTGCGAAACATTCCGACGCGACTTCGTGGCACGAACTTTTGCACTAGTTCGTCAGGTTTCGTAACGAGTTTCGCAAGGCAACCAAACGGTTCCGAATGCACCCAAATAGTACAAAATGAACCAAAACATCAGTTGAGGTCCAATAAGTTGGATCAGATTCGTTCATTGCGAAAAATTCTGACGTGACTTTGTGGCACGAACTTTTGCACTAGTTCGGCCCGTTTTGCACCGAGTTTCGTAAGGCAACCAAACGGTCCCAAATGCACCCAAATAGTACGAAACGCACCAAAACTTCAGTTTAGGGTGCAATGGGGTGGATCGGGTGCGTTCGTTGCGAAAAATTCCGACGCGACTTCGTGGCACGAACTTTTGCACTAGTTCGGATCCGTTTTGCATCGAGTTTCGTAGGCAACAAATGGTCCCGAATGCACCCAAATAGTACGAAACGCACCCAAACGTAGTTTAGGGTCAATGGGGTGGATCAGGTAGCGTTCGTTGCGAAAAATTCTGACGCGACTTCATGGCACGAACTTTTGCACTAGTTCGGCCCGTTTTGCACCGAGTATTCAGTAAGGCAACCTAAACGGTCCCGAATGTACCCAAATAGTTCGAAACGTACAAAAACGTGAGTTTAGGGTCCAATGAGGGTGGATCGGGTGCGTTCGTTGCGAAAAATTCCGAAGCTGACTTCGTGGCACGAACTTTTGCACTAGTTTGGCCCGTTTTGCACCGAGTTTCGTAACGCAACCAAACGGTCCGAATGCGCCCAAATAGTACGAAACGTACGAAAACGTGAGTTTAGGATCCTAATGGGGTGGATCGGGTGCGTTCGTTGCGAAAAATTCCGACGCGACTTCGTGGCACGAACTTTTGCACTAGTTCGGCTCGTTTTGCACCGAGTTTCGTAAGGCAAGCCAAAGGATCCCGAAAGCACCCAAAAGTACGAACGCACCAAAAATGTCAGTTTAGGGTCCAATGGGGTGGATCGGGTGCGTTCGTTGCGAAAAATTCCGACTGCGAACTTCGTGGCACGAACTTTTGCACTAGTTTCGGCCCGTTTTGCACCGAGTTTCGTAGGCAACCCAAACGGTACCCGAATGCACCCAAATAGTACGAAACGCACCAAAACATCAGTTTAGGGTCCAATGGGGTGGATCGGGTGCGTTCGTTGCGAAAAATTCCGACACGACTTCGTGGCACGAACTTTTGCACTAGTTTCGGCTCGTTTTGCACCGAGTTTCGTAAGGCACCCAAAGGATCCCGAAAGCACCCAAATAGTTACGAAACTACACGCAAAACTGCAGTTTAGGGTCCAATGGGGTGAATCGGGTGCTGTTCCTTGCAAAAAATCTGACGCGACTTCATGGCACGAACTTTGCACTAGTTCGGCCCGTTGTGCACCGAGTATCATAAGGCAACCAAACGGTCCCGAATGTACCCAAATAGTTGGAAACGTACAAAAACGAGAGTTTAGGGTCCAATGAGGTGGGTCGGGTGCGTTCGTTGCGAAAAATTCCGAAGTGACTTCGTGGCACGAACTTTTGCACTAGTTTGGCCCGTTTTGCACCGAGTTTCGTAAGGCAACCAAGCAGTCCCAAATGCACCCAAATAGTTCGAAATGTAGGAAACTTGAGTTTAGGGTCCAATGGGGTGGATCGGGTGTGTTCGTTGCGAAAAATTCCGACGCGACTTCGTAGGCCCGAACTCTTGCACTAGTTCGGCTCGTTTTGCACCAAGTTTCGTAAGGCAAGCAAAGGATCCCGAAAGCACCCAAAAGTACGAAACGACCAAAACGTCAGTTCAGGGTCCAATGGGGTGGATCGGGTACGTTCGTTGCGAAAAAAATCCGATGCGACTTCGTGGCACGAACTTTTACACTAGCTCGGCCCGTTTTGGACCGAGTTTCGTAAGGCAACCAAACGGTCCCAAATGCACCCAAATAGTACGAAACACACCAAAACATCAGTTTAGGGTGCAATGGGGTGGATCGGGTGCGTTCGTTGCGAAAAATTCCGACACGACTTCGTGGCACGAACTTTTGCACTTGTTCGGATTGTTTTGCATCGAGTTTCGTGTGGCAACAAATGGGTCCCGAATGCACCCAAATAGTACGAAACGCACCCAAACGTGAGTTTAGGGTCAATGGGGTGGATCAGGTACGTTCGTTGCAAAAAATTCTGACGCGACTTCATGGCACGAACTTTTGCACTAGTTCGGCCCGTTGTGCACCGAGTATCATAAGGCAACTAAACGGTCCCGAATGTACCCAAATAGTACGAAACGCACCGAAATGTCAGTTTAGGGTCCAATGGGGTGGATCGGGTGCGTTCGTTGCGAAAAATTCCGATGCGACTTCGTGGCACGAACTTTTGCACTAGCTCGGCCCGTTTTGGACCGAGTTTCGTAAGGCAACCAAACGGTCCCGAATGCACCCAAATAGTATGAAATGCACCAAAACGTCAGTTTAGGGTCCAATGGGATGGATCGGGTGCGTTCGTTGCGAAAAATTCCGACGCTACTTTGTGGCACGAACTTTTGCACTAGTTCGCCCCGTTTTGCACCGAGTTTCGTAAGGCAAGCAAACGGTCCCGAATGCCCCCAAATAGTGTGAAATGCACCAAAACTTCAGTTTAGGGTCCAATGGGGTGGATCGGGTGCGTTCGTTGCGAAACATTCCGACGCGACTTCGTGGCACGAACTTTTGCACTAGTTTGTCCCGTTTTGTACTGAGTTTCGCAAGGCAACCAAACAGTTCCGAATGCACCCAAATAGTACGAAACACACCAAAACGGCAGTTTAGGGTCCAATGGGGTGGATCGGATGCGTTCGTTCCGAAAAATTCCGACGCTCCTTCGTGGCACGAACTTTTGCACTATTTTGGCCCATTTTGCACCGAGTTTCGTAAGGCAACCAAAAGGTCCCGAATGCACCCGAATAGTACGAAACGCACCAAAACGGCAGTTTAGGGTCCAATGGGGTAGATCGAGTGTGTTCGTTGCGAAAAATTCCGACGCAACTTCGTGGCACGAACTTTTGCACTAGTTCGGCCTGTTTTGCACCGAGTTTCGTAAGGCAACCAAATGGTCCCGAATGCACCCAGATAGTACGAAACGCACCAAAACAGCAGTTTAGGGTCCAATGGGGTGGACAGGGTGCGTTCGTTGCAAAAAATTCCGACGCGACTTCGTGGCACGAACTTTTGCACTAGTTCGGCCCGTTGTGCACCGAGTTTGGTAAGGCAACTAAAGGATCCCGAAAGCACCCAAATAGTATGAAACACACCAAAATGTCAGTTTAGGGTCCAATGGGGTGGATGAGATGTGTTCGTTGCGAAAAATTCCTACGCGACTTCGTGGCACGAACTTTTGCACTAGTTCGCCCTGTTTTGCACCGAGTTTCGAAAGGCAAACAAACGGTCCCGAATGCACCCAAATAGTACGAAACGCACCAAAACGTCAGTTTAGGGTCCAATGGGGTGGATCGGGTGCATTCGTTACGAAAAATTCCGACGCGACTTCGTGGCACGAAATTTTGCACTAGTTCGCCCTGTTTTGCACCGAGTTTCGTGAGGCAACAAAACAGTCCCGAATGCACCTAAATAGTAAAAAAAGCACCAAAATGTGAGTTCAGGGTCAATGGGGAGGATTAGGTGCATTCGTTGCAAAAAATTCCGACGCGACTTCATGGCACGAACTTTTGCACAAATTCGTCCCGTTTTGCACCGAGTTTCGTAAGGCAACCAAACGGTCCCAAATGCACCCAAGTGGTACAAAACGCACCAAAACGTCAGTTTAGGGTCCAATGGGGTGGATCGGGTGCGTTCGTTGCAAAAAATCCGACGCGACTTCGTGGCACGAACTTTTGCACTAGCTTGGCCCGTTGTGCTCCGAGTTTCGTAAGGCAACCAAAGGATCCCGAAAGCAGCCAAATAGTACGAAACGCACCAAAATGTCAGTTTAGGGTCCAATGGGGTGAATCGGGTGCGTTCGTTGCGAAACATTCCGACGCGACTTCGTGGCACGAACTTTTGCACAAGTTCGTCCCGTTTTGCACCGAGTTTCGTAAGGCAACCAAACGGTTCCGAATGCACCCAAATAGTACAAAATGCACCAAAACATCAGTTGAGGGTCCAATAGGTTGGATCAGATTCGTTCGTTGCGAAAAATTCCGACGCGACTTTGTGGCACGAACTTTTGCACTAGTTCGGCCCGTTTTGCACCGAGTTTCGTAAGGCAACCAAACGGTCCCGAATGCACCCAAGTGGTACGAAACGCACCAAAACATCAGTTTAGGGTCCAATGGGCTGGATCGGGTGCGTTCGTTGTGAAAAATTCCGACGCGAATTCGTGGCACGAACTTTTGCACTATTTTGGCCCATTTTCCACCGAGTTTTTAAGGCAACCAAACGGTCCCGAATGAACCCAAATAGTACGAAACGCACCAAAACGGCAGTTTAGGGTCAATAGGGTAGATCGGGTGCGTTCGTTGCGAAAAATTCCGACGCGACTTCGTGGCACGAACTTTTGCACTAGCTCGTCCCGTTTTGTACTGAGTTTCGTAAGGCAACCAAACGGTTCCGAATGCACCCAAATAGTACGAATTGCATCAAAATGTCAGTTTAGGGTCCAATGGGGTGGATCAGATGCGTTCGTTGCGAAAAATTCCGACGCAACTTCGTGGCATGAACTTTTGCACTAGTTCAGCCCGTTTTGCACCGAGTTTCGTAAGGAAACCAAACGGTCCCAAATGCACACAAATAGTACGAAACGCACCGAAACGTCAGTTTTGGGTCCAATGGGGTGGATTGGGTGCGTTCGTTGCGAAAAATTCCGACGCGACTTCGTGGCACGAACTTTTGCACTAGTTTGGCCCGTTGTGCACCGAGTTTCGTAAGGCCACCAAAGGATCCCGAAAGCACCCAAATAGTACGAAACACACCAAAACGTCAGTTTAGGGTCCAATGGGGTGAATCGGGTGCGTTCGTTGCGAAAAATTCCGACGCGACTTCGTGGCACGAACTTTTGCACTAGTTCGTCTCGTTTTGTACCGAGTTTCGCAAGGCAACCAAACGGTTCCGAATGCACCCAAATAGTACAAAATGCACCAAAACATCAGTTGAGGGTCCAATAGGTTAAATCATATGCGTTTCGTTGCGAAAAATTCCGACGCGACTTTGTGGCACGAACTTTTGCACGAGTTCGGCCCGTTTTGCACCGAGTTTCGTAAGGCAACCAAACGTTCCCGAATGCACCCAAATAGTATGAAATGCAGCAAAACATCAGTTTAGGGTCCAATGGGGTGGATCGGGTGCGTTTGTTGCAAAAAATTCCGACGCGACTTCGTGGCACGAACTTTTGCACTAGTTCGGCCCGTTGTGCACCGAGTTTCATAAGGCAACCAAAGGATCCCGAAAGCACCCAAATAGTACGAAACACACCAAAATGTAAGTTAAGGGTCCAATGGGGTGGATGAGATGCGTTCGTTGCGAAAAATTCCGACGCGACTTCGTGGCACGAACTTTTGCCCTAGTTCGGCATGTTTTGCACCGAGTTTCGAAAGGCAAACAAACGGTCCCGAATGCACCCAAATAGTACGAAACGCACTAAAACGTCAGTTTAGGGTCCAATGGGGTGGATCGGGTGCATTCGTTGCGAAAAATTCCGACGCGACTTCGTGGCACGAACTTTTGCACTAGTTCGGCCTGTTTTGCACCGAGTTTCGTGAGGCAACAAAATGGTCCCGAATGCACCTAAATAGTAAAAAAGCACCAAAATGTGCGTTCAGGGTCAATGGGGAGGATTAGGTGCATTCGTTGCAAAAAATTCCGACGCGACTTCATGGCACGAACTTTAGCACTAGTTCGGCCCGTTTTGCACCGAGTTTCGTAAGGCAACCAAACAGTCCCAAATGCACCCAAGTGGTACGAAATGCACAAAAACGTCAGTTTAGGATCCAATGGGGTGGATCGGGGGCGTTCGTTGCGAAAAATTCCGACGCGACTTCGTGGCACGAACTTTTGCACTAGTTTGGCCCGTTGTGCACCGAGTTTCGTAAGGTAACCAAAGGATCCCGAAAGAACCCAAATAGTACAAAACGCACCAAAACATCAGTTTAGGGTCCAATGGGGTGAATCGGGTGCGTTCGTTGCGAAAAATTCCGACGCGAATTCGTGGCACGAACTTTTGCACTATTTTGGCCCATTTTGCACCGAGTTTTTAAGGCAACCAAACGGTCCCGAATGCACCCAAGTGGTACGAAACGCACCAAAACATCAGTTTAGGGTCCAATGGGCTGGATCGGGTGCGTTCGTTGTGAAAAATTCCGACGCGAATTCGTGGCACGAACTTTTGCACTATTTTGGCCCATTTTCCACCGAGTTTTTAAGGCAACCAAACGGTACCGAATGAACCCAAATAGTACGAAACGCTCCAAAACGGCAGTTTAGGGTCAATGGGGTAGATCGGGTGCGTTCGTTGCGAAAAATTCCGACGCGACTTCGTGGCACGAACTTTTGCACTAGTTCGTCCCTGTTTTGTACTGAGTTTCGTAAGGCAACCAAACGGTTCCGAATGCACCCAAATAGTACGAAATGCATCAAAATGTCAGTTTAGGGTCCAATGGGGTGGATCAGATGCGTTCGTTGCGAAAAATTCCGACGCAACTTCGTGGCACGAACTTTTGCACTAGTTCGGCCCGTTTTGCACCGAGTTTCGAAAGGCAACCAAACGGTCCCAAATGCACCCAAATAGTACGAAACGCACCGAAAAGTCAGTTTTGGGTCCAATGGGGTGGATCGGGTGCGTTCGTTGCGAAAAATTCCGACGCGACTTCGTGGCACAAACTTTTGCACTAGTTTGGCCCGTTGTGCACCGAGTTTCGTAAGGCCACCAAAGGATCCCGAAAGCACCCCAAATAGTACGAAACACACCAAAACGTCAGTTTAGGGTCCAATGGGGTGAATCGGGTGCGTTCGTTGCGAAAAATTCCGACGCGACTTCGTTGGCACGAACTTTTGCACTAGTTCGTCTCGTTTTGTACCGAGTTTCGCAAGGCAACCAAACGGTTCCCAATGCACCCAAATAGTACGAAATGCACCAAACATCAGTTGCAGGGTCCAATAGGTTAAATCATATGCGTTCGTTGCGAAAAATTCCGACGCGACTTTGTGGCACGAACTTTTGCACTAGTTCGGCCCGTTTTGCACCGAGTTTCGTAAGGCACCCAAACGGTCCCCGAATGCACCCAAATAGTATGAAATGCAGCAAAACATCAGTTAGGGTCCAATGGGGTGGATCGGGTGCGTTCGTTGCAAAAATTCCGACGCGACTTCGTGGCACGAACTTTTGCACTAGTTCGGCCCGTTGTGCACCTGAGTTTCATAAGGCAACCAAGGATCCCGAAAGCACCCAAATAGTAGAACACACCAAAATGTAAGTTTAGGGTCCAATGGGTGGATGAGATGTGTTCGTTGCGAAAAATTCCGACGCGACTTCGTGGCACGAACTTTTGCCCTAGTTCGGCCTGTTTTGCACCGAGTTTCGAAAGGCAAACAAACGGTCCCGAATGCACCCAAATAGTACGAAATGCACTAAAACGTCAGTTTAGGGTCCAATGGGGTGGATCGGTGCATTTGTTGCGAAAAATTCCGATGCGACTTCGTGGCACAAACTTTTGCACTAGTTCGGCCTGTTTTGCACCGAGTTTCGTAAGGCAACCAAACGGTCCCAAATGCACCCAAGTGGTACGAAATGCACAAAAACGTAGTTTAGGATCCAATGGGTGGATCGGTTGCGTTCGTTGCGAAAAATTCCGACGCGACTTCGTGGCACGAAATTTGCACAAGTTTGGCCCGTTGTGCACCGAGTTTCGTAAGGAACCAAAGGATCCCGAAAGAACCCAAATAGTACAAAACGCACCAAAACATCAGTTTAGGGTCCAATGGGGTGAATCGGGTGCGTTCGTTGCGAAAAATTCCGACGCGAATTCGTGGCACGAACTTTTGCACTATTTTGGCCCATTTTGCACCGAGTTTTTAAGGCAACCAAACGGTCCCGAATGAACCCAAATAGTACGAAACGCACCAAAACGGCAGTTTAGGGTCAATGGGGTAGATCGGGTGCGTTCGTTGCGAAAAATTCCGACGCGACTTCGTGGCACGAACTTTTGCACTAGTTCGTCCCGTTTTGTACTGAGTTTCGTAAGGCAACCAAACGGTTCGAATGCACCCAAATAGTACGAAATGCATCAAAATGTCAGTTTAGGGTCCAATGGGGTGGATCAGATGCGTTCGTTGCGAAAAATTCCGACGCAACTTCGTGGCACGAACTTTTGCACTAGTTCGGCCCGTTTTGCACCGAGTTTCGTAAGGCAACCAAACGGTCCCAAATGCACCCAAATAGTACGAAACGCACCGAAACGTCAGTTTGGGTCCAATGGGGTGGATCGGGTGCGTTCGTTGCGAAAAATTCCGACGCGACTTCGTGGCACGAACTTTTGCACTAGTTTGGCCCGTTGTGCACCGAGTTTCGTAAGGCCACCAAAGGATCCCGAAAGCACCCAAATAGTACGAAACACACCAAAACGTCAGTTTAGGGTCCAATGGGGTGAATCGGGTGCGTTCGTTGCGAAAATTCCGACGCGACTTCGTGGCACGAACTTTTGCACTAGTTCGTCTCGTTTTGTACCGAGTTTCGCAAGGCAACCAAACGGTTCCGAATGCGACCCAAATAGTACAAAATGCACCAAAACATCAGTTAGGGTCCAATAGGTTGAATCATATGCGTTCGTTGCGAAAAATTCCGACGCGACTTTGTGGCACGAACTTTTGCACTAGTTCGGCCCGTTTTGCACCGAGTTTCGTAAGGCAACCAAACGGTCCCGAATGCACCCAAATAGTAAGAAATGCAGCAAAACATCAGTTTAGGGTCCAATGGGGTGGATCGGGTGCGTTCGTTGCAAAAAATTCCGACGCGACTTTGTGGCACGAACTTTTGCACTAGTTCGGGCCCGTTGTGCACCGAGTTTCATAAGGCAACCAAAGGATCCCGAAAGCACCCAAATAGTATGAAACACACCAAAATGTAAGTTTAGGGTGCAATGGGGTGGATGAGATGCGTTCGTTTGCGAAAAATTCCGACGCGACTTCGTGGCACGAACTTTTGCCCTAGTTCGGCCCTGTTTTGCACTGTGTTTCGAAAGGCAAACAAACGGTCCCGAATGCACCCAAATAGTACGAAACGCACTAAAACGTCAGTTTAGGGTCCAATGGGGTGGATCGGGTGCATTCGTTGCGAAAAATTCCGACGCGACTTCGTGGCACGAACTTTTGCACTAGTTCGGCCTGTTTTGCACCGAGTTTCGTGAGGCAACCAAATGGTCCCGAATGCACCTAAATAGTAAAAAAGCACCCAAATGTGAGTTCAGGGTCAATGGGGAGGATTAGGTGCATTCGTTGCAAAAAATTCCGACGCGACTTCATGGCACGAACTTTTGCACTAGTTCGGCCCTGTTTGCACCGAGTTTCGTAAGGCAACCAAACGGTCCCAAATGCACCCAAGTGGTACGAAATGCACAAAAACGTCAGTTTAGGATCCAATGGGGTGGATCGGGTGCGTTCGTTGCGAAAAATTCCGAACGCGACTTCGTGGCACGAACTTTTGCACTAGTTTGGCCCGTTGTGCACCGAGTTTCGTAAGGTAACCAAAGGATCCCGAAAGAACCCAAATAGTACAAAACGCACCAAAACATCGGTTTAGGATCCAATGGGGTGAATCGGGTGCGTTCGTTGCGAAAAATTCCGACGCGAATTCGTGGCACGAACTTTTGCACTATTTTGGCCCATTTTGCACCGAGTTTTTAAGGCAACCAAACGGTCCCGAATGAACCCAAATAGTACGAAACGCACCAAAACGGCAGTTTAGGGTCAATGGGGTAGATCGGGTGCGTTCGTTGCGAAAAATTCCGACGCGACTTCGTGGCACGAACTTTTGCACTAGTTCGTCCCGTTTTGTACTGAGTTTCGTAAGGCAACCAAACGGTTCCGAATGCACCCAAATAGTACGAAATGCATCAAAATGTCAGTTTAGGGTCCAATGGGGTGGATCAGATGCGTTCGTTGCGAAAAATTCCGACGCAACTTCGTGGCACGAACTTTTGCACTAGTTCGGCCCGTTTTGCACCGAGTTTCGTAAGGCAACCAAACGGTCCCAAATGCACCCAACTAGTACGAAACGCACCGAAACGTCAGTTTTGGGTCCAATGGGGTGGATCGGGTGCGTTCGTTGCGAAAAATTCCGACGCGACTTCGTGGCACGAACTTTTGCACTAGTTTGGCCCGTTGTGCACCGAGTTTCGTAAGGCCACCAAAGGATCCCGAAAGCACCCAAATAGTACGAAACACACCAAAACGTCAGTTTAGGGTCCAATGGGGTGAATCGGGTGCGTTCGTTGCGAAAAATTCCGACGCGACTTCGTGGCACGAACTTTTGCACTAGTTCGTCTCGTTTTGTACCGAGTTTCGCAAGGCAACCAAACGGTTCCGAATGCACCCAAATAGTACAAAATGCACCAAAACATCAGTTGAGGGTCCAATAGGTTGGATCATATGCGTTCGTTGCGAAAAATTCCGACGCGACTTTGTGGCACGAACTTTTGCACGAGTTCGGCCCGTTTTGCACCGAGTTTCGTAAGGCAACCAAACGGTCCTGAATGCACCCAAATAGTATGAAATGCAGCAAAACATCAGTTTAGGGTCCAATGGGGTGGATCGGGTGCGTTCATTGCAAAAAATTCCGACGCAACTTCGTGGCACGAACTTTTGCACTAGTTCGGCCCGTTGTGCACCGACGTTTCATAAGGCAACCAAAGGATCCCGAAAGCACCCAATAGTACGAAACACACCAAAATGTAAGTTTAGGGTCCAATGGGGTGGATGAGATGCGTTCGTTGCGAAAAATTCCGACGCGACTTCGTGGCACGAACTTTTGCACTAGTTCGGCCTGTTTTGCACCGAGTTTCGTGAGGCAACAAAATGGTCCCGAATGCACCTAAATAGTAAAAAAGCACCAAAATGTGAGTTCAGGGTCAATGGGGAGGATTAGGTGCATTCGTTGCAAAAAATTCCGACGCGACTTCATGGCACGAACTTTTGCACTAGTTCGGTCCGTTTTGCACCGAGTTTCGTAAGGCAACCAAACGGTCCCAAATGCACCCAAGTGGTACGAATGCACAAAAACGTCAGTTTAGGATCCAATGGGGTGGATCGGGTGCGTTCGTTGCGAAAAATTCCGACGTGACTTCGTGGCACGAACTTTTGCACTAGTTTGGCCCGTTGTGCACCGAGTTTCGTAAGGTAACCAAAGGATCCCGAAAGAACCCAATAGTACAAAACGCACCAAAACATCAGTTTAGGGTCCAATGGGGTGAATCGGGTGCGTTCGTTGCGAAAAATTTCCGACGGAATTCGTGCACGAACTTTTTGCACTATTTTGGGCCCCATTTGCACCGAGTTTTTAAGGCAACCAAACGGTCCCGAATGAACCCAAATAGTACGAAACGCAACACAAAACGGCAATTTCGGGTCAATGGGGTAGATCGGGTGCGTTCGTTGCGAAAAATTCCGTCGCGACTTCGTGGCACGAACTTTT
>NW_024376532.1:0-46592 GCF_016808335.1 Panicum virgatum
GCCCAATCCACACTATTGGACCCTAAACTCATGTTTTAGTGTGTTTCGTAATGTTTGGGTGCACTCGGGACCGTTTCGCTACTGCACTAAACTCGGAGCAAAATGGGCCGAACTGGTGCAATTAATGCAAAAGTTCATGCCACGAAGTCGTGTCGGAACTTTTCGCTACGAACGCGCCCGATCGACACCATTGGACCCTAAACTCATGTTTCAGTTTGTTTCGTAATGTTTGGGTGCACTCGGGACCGTTTCGCTACTGCACTAAACTCGGTGCAAAATGGGCCGAACTGGTGCAATTAATGCAAAAGTTCATGCCACGAAGTCGTGTCGGAATTTTTCGCTACGAACGCACCCGATCCACACCATTAGACTCTAAACTCATGTTTTGTTGCATTTCGTAAAGTTTGGGTGCATTTGGGATCGTTTCGCTACTGCACTAAACTCGGTGCAAAATGGGCCGAACTGGTTTAATTAATGCAAAGGTTCATGCCACGAAGTGGCGTCTGAACTTTTCGCTAAGGACTCACCGGATACACACCATGGGACCCTAAACTCTTGTTTTGTTGCATTTCGTAATGTTTGGGTGCATTTATTACTGTTTTGTTGCTACACTAAACTCAGTGCAAATGGGCCAATCTGGTGCAATTAATGCAAAAGTTCGTATCACGAAGTCGCGTCCGAACTTCTCACTACGAACCCCGCCCGATCCACACAATTGGAACCCTAAACTCATGTTTTAGTGTGTTTCGTAATATTTGGGTGCACTCGGGACCGTTTCGCTACTACACTAAACTCGAAGCAAAATGGGCCGAACTGGTGCAATTAATGCAAAAGTTCATGCCACGAAGTCATGTCAGAACTTTTCGCTACGAACGCGTCCGATCGACACCATTGGACTCTAAACTCATGTTTTGTTGCATTTTGTAAACTTAGGGTGCATTTGGGATCGTTTCGCTACTGCACTAGACTCGGTGCAAAATGGGCCGAACTGGTTTAATTAATGCAAAAGTTCATGCCACGAAGTCGCGTCGGAACTTTTCGCTAAGGACTCACCCGAGACACACCGTGGGACCCTAAACTCATGTTTTTGTTGCATTTCGTAATGTTTGGGTGCATTTATGACCGTTTTGTTACTACACTAAACTCGGTGCAAATGTTGCAATCTGGTGCAATTAATGCAAAAGTTCGTGCCACGAAGTTGCATCTGAACTTGTCACTACGAACGCACCCGATCCACACCATTGGACCCCAAACTCATGTTTTAGTGTGTTTCGTAATGTTTGGGTGCACTTGGGACAGTTTCGCTACTGCACTAAACTCGGTGCAAAATGGGTCGAACTGGTGCAATTAATACAAAAGTTCATGCCACGAAGTCACATCGGAACTTTTCGCTAAGAACTCACCCGATACACACCATGGGACCTTAAACTCATGTTTTGTTGCATTTCGTAATGTTTGGGTGCATTTGGCACCGTTTTATTACTGCACTAAACTCGGTGCAAAATGGGCCGAACTGGTGCAATTAATGCAAAAGTTCATGCCACAAAGTCGTGTCAGAATTTTTCGCTACGAACGCACCCGATCCACACCATTGGACTCTAAACTCATGTTTTGTTGCATTTCGTAAAGTTTTGGTGCATTTGGGATCGTTTCGCTACTGCACTAGACTCGGTGCAAAATGGGCCGAACTAGTTTAATTAATGCAAAAGTTCATGCCACGAAGTCGCGTGGAACTTTTCGCTAAGGACTCACCCGATACACACCATGGGACTCTAAACTCATGTTTTTGTTGCATTTCGTAATGTTTGGGTGCATTTATGACCATTTTGTTACTACACTAAACTCGGTGCAAATGGGGCAAGCTGGTGCAATTAATGCAAAAGTTCATGCCACGAAGTTGCATCTGAACTTGTCACTACGAATGCGCCCGATCCACACCATTGGACCCCAAACTCATGTTTTAGTGTGTTTCGTAATGTTTGGGTGCACTTGGGACAGTTTCGCTACTGCACTAAACTCGGTGCAAAATGGGCCGAACTGGTGCAATTAATACAAAAGATCATGCCACGAAGTCACATCGGAACTTTTCGCTAAGAACTCACCCGATACACACCATGGGACCTTAAACTCATGTTTTGTTGCATTTCGTAATGTTTGGGTGCATTTGGGACCATTTTATTATTGCACTAAACTCGGTGCAAATGGGCCAATCTGGAGCAATTAGTGCAAATGTTCATGTCACAAAGTCACGTCTGAACTTGTCACTATGAACGTGCCCAATCCACACTATTGGACCCTAAACTCATGTTTTAGTGTGTTTCGTAATGTTTGGGTGCACTCGGGACCGTTTCGCTACTGCACTAAACTCGGAGCAAAATGGGCCGAACTGGTGCAATTAATGCAAAAGTTCATGCCACGAAGTCGTGTCGGAACTTTTCGCTACGAACGCGCCCGATCGACACCATTGGACCCTAAACTCATGTTTCAGTTTGTTTCGTAATGTTTGGGTGCACTCGGGACCGTTTCGCTACTGCACTAAACTCGGTGCAAAATGGGCCGAACTGGTGCAATTAATGCAAAAGTTCATGCCACGAAGTCGTGTCGGAATGTTTCGCTACGAACGCACCCGATATACACCATTGGACTCTAAACTCATGTTTTGTTGCATTTCGTAAAGTTTGGGTGCATTTGGGATCGTTTCGCTACTGCGCTAAACTCGGTGCAAAATGGGCCGAACTGGTTTAATTAATGCAAAGGTTCATGCCACGAAGTGGCGTCTGAACTTTTCGCTAAGGACTCACCGGATACACACCATGGGACCCTAAACTCTTGTTTTTGTTGCATTTCGTAATGTTTGGGTGCATTTATTACTATTTTGTTGCTACACTAAACTCAGTGCAAATGGGCCAATCTGGTGCAATTAATGCAAAAGTTCGTATCACGAAGTCGCATCCGAACTTGTCACTACGAACCCGCCCGATCCACACAATTGGAACCCTAAACTCATGTTTTAGTGTGTTTCGTAATGTTTGGGTGCACTCGGGACCGTTTCGCTACTACACTAAACTCGGAGCAAAATGGGCCGAACTGGTGCAATTAATGCAAAAGTTCATGCCACGAAGTCATGTCGGAACTTTTCGCTACGAACGCGTCCGATCGACACCATTGGACTCTAAACTCATGTTTTGTTGCATTTCGTAAACTTAGGGTGCATTTGGGATCGTTTCGCTACTGCACTAGACTCGGTGCAAAATGGGCCGAATTGGTTTAATTAATGCAAAAGTTCATGCCACGAAGTCGCGTCGGAACTTTTCGCTAAGGACTCACCCGAGACACACCATGGGACCCTAAACTCATGTTTTTGTTGCATTTCGTAATGTTTGGGTGCATTTATGACCATTTTGTTACTACACGAAACTCGGTGCAAATGGGGCAATCTGGTGCAATTAATGCAAAAGTTCGTGCCACGAAGTTGCATCTGAACTTGTCACTACGAACGCACCCGATCCACACCATTGGACCCCAAACTCATGTTTTAGTGTGTTTCGTAATGTTTGGGTGCACTTGGGACAGTTTCGCTACTGCACTAAACTCGGTGCAAAATGGGCCGAACTGGTGCAATTAATGCAAAAGTTCATGCCACGAAGTCACGTCGGAACTTTTCGCTAAGAACTCACCCGATACACACCATGGGACCTTAAACTCATGTTTTGTTGCATTTCGTAATGTTTGGGTGCATTTGGGACCGTTTTATTACTGCACTAAACTCGGTGCAAATGGGCCAATCTGGAGCAATTAATGCAAAAGTTCATGTCACAAAGTCAAGTCTAAAGTTGTCACTATGAACTGTGCCCGATCCACACCATTGGACCCTAAACTCATGTTTTAGTGTGTTTCGTAATGTTTGGGTGCACACGGGACCGTTTCGCTACTGCACTAAACTCGGTGCAAAATGGGCCGAACTGGTGCAATTAATGCAAAAGTTCATGTCACAAAGTCAAGTCTGAACTTGTCACTATGAACGTGCCCGATCCACACCATTGGACCCTAAACTCATGTTTTAGTGTGTTTCGTAATGTTTGGGTGCACACGGGACCGTTTCGCTACTGCACTAAACTCGGTGCAAAATGGGCCGAACTGGTGCAATTAATGCAAAAGTTCATGCCACAAAGTCGTGTCAGAATTTTTCGCTACGAACGCACCCGATCCACACCATTGGACTCTAAACTCATGTTTTGTTGCATTTCGTAAAGTTTTGGTGCATTTGGGATCGTTTCGCTACTGCACTAGACTCGGTGCAAAATGGGCCGAACTGGTTTAATTAATGCAAAAGTTCATGCCACGAAGTCGCGTGGAACTTTTCGCTAAGTACTCACCCGATACACACCATGGGACCCTAAACTCATGTTTTTGTTGCATTTCGTAATGTTTGGGTGCATTTATGACCATTTTGTTACTACACTAAACTCGGTGCAAATGGGGCAAGCTGGTGCAATTAATGCAAAAGTTCATGCCACGAAGTTATATCTGAACTTGTCACTACGAATGCGCCCGATCCACACCATTGGACCCCAAACTCATGTTTTAGTGTGTTTCGTAATGTTTGGGTGCACTTGGGACAGTTTCGCTACTGCACTAAACTCGGTGCAAAATGGGCCGAACTGGTGCAATTAATACAAAAGATCATGCCACGAAGTCACATCGGAACTTTTCGCTAAGAACTCACCCGATACACACCATGGGACCTTAAACTCATGTTTTGTTGCATTTCGTAATGTTTGGGTGCATTTGGGACCATTTTATTATTGCACTAAACTCGGTGCAAATGGGCCAATCTGGAGCAATTAGTGCAAATGTTCATGTCACAAAGTCACGTCTGAACTTGTCACTATGAACGTGCCCAATCCACACTATTGGACCCTAAACTCATGTTTTAGTGTGTTTCGTAATGTTTGGGTGCACTCGGGACCGTTTCGCTACTGCACTAAACTCGGAGCAAAATGGGCCGAACTGGAGCAATTAATGCAAAAGTTCATGTCACAAAGTCAAGTCTAAAGTTGTCACTATGAACGTGCCCGATCCACACCATTGGACCCTAAACTCATGTTTTAGTGTGTTTCGTAATGTTTGGGTGCACACGGGACCGTTTCGCTACTGCACTAAACTCGGTGCAAAATGGGCCGAACTGGTGCAATTAATGCAAAAGTTCATGTCACAAAGTCAAGTCTGAACTTGTCACTATGAACGTGCCCGATCCACACCATTGGACCCTAAACTCATGTTTTAGTGTGTTTCGTAATGTTTGGGTGCACACGGGACCGTTTCGCTACTGCACTAAACTCGGTGCAAAATGGGCCGAACTGGTGCAATTAATGCAAAAGTTCATGCCACAAAGTCGTGTCAGAATTTTTCGCTACGAACGCACCCGATCCACACCATTGGACTCTAAACTCATGTTTTGTTGCATTTCGTAAAGTTTTGGTGCATTTGGGATTGTTTCGCTACTGCACTAGAGTCGGTGCAAAATGGGCCGAACTGGTTTAATTAATGTAAAAGTTCATGCCACGAAGTCGCGTGGAACTTTTCGCTAAGGACTCACCCGATACACACCATGGGTCCCTAAACTCATGTTTTTGTTGCATTTCGTAATGTTTGGGTGCATTTATGACCGTTTTGTTACTACACTAAACTCGGTGCAAATGGGGCAATCTGGTGCAATTAATGTAAAAGTTCGTGCCACGAAGTTGCATCTGAACTTGTCACTTCGAATGCGCCCGATCCACACCATTGGACCCAAAACTCATGTTTCAGTTTGTTTCGTAATGTTTGGGTGCACTTGGGACAGTTTTGGTACTGCACTAACCATGGTGCAAAATGGGCCGAACTGGTGCAATTAAAGCAAAAGTTCATGCCACGAAGTCATGTCGTAACTTTTCGCTACGAACGCGCCCGATCCACACCATTGGACTCTAAACTCAAGTTTTGTTGCATTTCATAAAGTTTGGGTGCATTTGGGATCGTTTCGCTACGGCACTAAACTTGGTGCAAAATGGGCCGAACTAGTTTAATTAATGCAAAAGTTCATGCCACGAAGTCGCGTAAGAACGTTTCGCTAAGGACTCACCCGATACACACCATTGGACTCTAAACTCAAGTTTTGTTGCATTTCGTAAAGTTTGGGTGCATTTGGGATCATTTCGCTACGGCACTAAACTCGGTGCAAAATGGGATGAACTGGTTTAGTTAATGCAAAAGTTCATGCCACGATGTCGCGTCGGAAGTTTTCGCTAAGGACTCACCCGATACACACCATGGGACCCTAAACTCATGTTTTTATTGCATTTCGTAATGTTTGGGTGCATTTATGACCGTTTTGTTACTACACTAAACTCTGTGCAAATGGGGCAATCTGGTGCAATTAATGCAAAAGTTCGTGCCACGAAGTTGCATCTGAACTTGTCACTACGAATGCGCCCGATCCACACCATTGGACCCCAAACTCATGTTTTAGTGTGTTTCGTAATGTTTGGGTGCACTTGGGACAGTTTCGCTACTGCACTAAACTCAGTGCAAAATGGGCCGAACTGGTGCAATTAATGCAAAAGTTCATGCCACGAAGTTACATCGGAACTTTTCGCTAAGAACTCACCCGATACACACCATGGGACCTTAAACTCATGTTTTGTTGCATTTCGCAATGTTTGGGTGCATTTGGGACCGTTTTATTACTGCACTAAACTCGGTGCAAATGGGCCAATCTGGAGCAATTAATGCAAAAGTTCGTACTACGACGTTGCATCTGAACTTGTCACTACGAATGCGCCCGATCCACACCATTGGACCCCAAACTCATGTTTCAGTTTGTTTCGTAATGTTTGGATGCACTTTGGACAGTTTTGGTACTGCACTAACTATGGTGCAAAATGGGCCGAACTGGTGCAATTAATGCAAAAGTTCATGCCATGAAGTTGTGTCGTAACTTTTCGCTACGAATGCGCCCGATCCACACCATTGGACTCTAAACTCAAGTTTTGTTGCATTTCGTAAAGTTAGGGTGCATTTGGGATCGTTTCGCTACTGCACTAGACTCGGTGCAAAATGGGCCGAACTGGTTTAATTAATGCAAAAGTTCATGCCACGAAGTCGCGTGGAACTTTTCGCTAAGGACTCACCCGATACACACCATAGGACCCTAAACTCATGTTTTTGTTGCATTTCGTAATGTTTGGGTGCATTTATGACAGTTTTGTTACTACACTAAACTCGGTGCCAATGGGGCAATCTGGTGCAATTAATGTAAAAGTTCGTGCCACGAAGTTGCATCTGAACTTGTCACTTCGAATGCGCCCGATCCACACCATTGGACCCAAAACTCATGTTTCAGTTTGTTTCGTAATGTTTGGGTGCACTTGGGACAGTTTTGGTACCGCACTAAGCATGGTGCAAAATGGGCCGAACTGGTGCAATTAATGCAAAAGTTCATGCCACGAAGTCATGTCGTAACTTTTCGCTACGAACGCGCCCGATCCACACCATTGGACTCTAAACTCAAGTTTTGTTGCATTTAATAAAGTTTGGGTGCATTTGGGATTGTTTCGCTACGGCACTAAACTCGGTGCAAAATGGGCCGAACTGGTTTAATTAATGCAAAAGTTCATGCCACGAAGTCGCGTCGGAACGTTTCGCTAAGGACTCACCCGATACACACCATGGGACCCTAAACTCATGTTTTTGTTGCATTTCGTAATGTTTGGGTGCATTTATGACCGTTTTGTTACTACACTAAACTCGGTGCAAATGGGGCAATCTGGTGCAATTAATGCAAAAGTTCGTGCCACAAAGTTGCATCTGAACTTGTCACTACGAATGCGCCCAATCCACACCATTGGACCCCAAACTCATGTTTTAGTGTGTTTCGTAATGTTTGGGTGCACTTGGGACAGTTTCGCTACTGCACTAAACTCGGTGCAAAATGGGCCGAACAGGTGCAATTAATGCAAAAGTTCATGCCACGAAGTCACGTCGGAACTTTTTGCTAAGAACTCACCCGATACACACCATGGGACCTTAAACTCATGTTTTGTTGGATTTCGTAATGTTTGGGTGCATTTGGGACCGTTTTATTACTGCACTAAACTCGGTGCAAATGGGCCAATCTGGAGCAATTAGTGCAAATGTTCATGTCACAAAGTCACGTCTGAACTTGTCACTATGAACGTGCCCAATCCACACCATTGGACCCTAAACTCATGTTTTAGTGTGTTTCGTAATGTTTGGGTGCACTCGGGGCCGTTTCCCTACTGCACTAAACTCGGAGCAAAATGGGCCGAACTGGTGCAATTGATGCAAAAGTTCAGGCCACGAAGTCGTGTCGGAACATTTCGCTACGAACGCGCCCGATCGACACCATTGGACCCTAAACTCATGTTTTAGTGTGTTTCGTAATGTTTGGGTGCACTCGGGACCGTTTCGCTACTGCACTAAACTCGGTGCAAAATGGGCCGAACTGGTGCAATTAATGCAAAAGTTCATGCCATGAAGTCGTGTCGGAATTTTTCGCTACGAATGCACCCGATCCATACCATTGGACTCTAAACTCATGTTTTGTTGCATTTCGTAAAGTTTGGGTGCTTTTGGGATTGTTTTGCTACTGCACTAAACTCGGTGCAAAATGGGCCGAACTGGTTTAATTAATGCAAAGGTTCATGCCACGAAGTTGCGTCTGAACTTTTCGCTAAGGACTCACCCGATACACACCATGGGACCCTAAACTCATGTTTTTGTTGCATTTCGTAATGTTTAGGTGCATTTATTACTGTTTTGTTGCTACACTAAACTCAGTGCAACTGGGCCAATCTGGTGCAATTAATGCAAAAGTTCGTATCACTATGGTGCGTCTGAACTTGTCACTACGAACCCGCCCGATCCACACAATTGGAACCCTAAACTCATGTTTTAGTGTGTTTCGTAATGTTTGGGTGCACTCGGGACCGTTTCGCTACTACACTAAACTCGGAGCAAAATGGGCCGAACTGGTGCAATTAATACAAAAGTTCATACCATGAAGTCATGTCGGAACTTTTCGCTACGAACGCGTCCGATCGACACCATTGGACTCTAAACTCATGTTTTGTTGCATTTTGTAAAGTTAGGGTGCATTTGGGATCATTTCGCTACTGCACTAGACTCGGTGCAAAATGGGCCGAACTGGTTTAATTAATGCAAAAGTTCATGCCACGAAGTCGCGTCGGAACTTTTCGCAAAGGACTCACCCGATACACACCATGGGACCCTAAACTCATGTTTTTGTTGCATTTCGTAATGTTTGGGTGCATTTGGGACCGTTTTATTACTGCACTAAACTCGGTGCAAATGGGCCAATCTGGAGCAATTAATGCAAAAGTTCATGTCACAAAGTCAAGTCTGAACTTGTCACTATGAACGTGCCCGATCCATACCATTGGACCCTAAACTCATGTTTTATTGTGTTTCGTAATGTTTGGGTGCACTCGGGACCGTTTCGCTACTGCACTAAACTCGGTGCAAAATGGGCCGAATTGGTGCAATTAATGCAAAAGTTCATGCCACAAAGTCGTGTCGGAATTTTTCGCTACGAACGCACCCGATCCACACCATTGGACTCTAAACTCATGTTTTGTTGCATTTCGTAAAGTTAGGGTGCATTTGGGATAGTTTCGCTACTGCACTATACTCAGTGCAAAATGGGCCGAACTGGTTTAATTAATGCAAAAGTTCATGCCACGAAGTCGCGTGGAACTTTTCGCTAAGGAGTCACCCGATACACACCATGGGACCCTAAACTCATATTTTTGTTGCATTTCGTAATGTTTGGGTGCATTTATGACCGTTTTGTTACACTAAACTCGGTGCAAATGGGGCAATCTGGTGCAATTAATGTAAAAGTTCGTGCCACGAAGTAGCATCTGAACTTGTCACTTCTAATGCGCCCGATCCACACAATTGGACCCTAAACTCATGTTTCAGTTTGTTTCGTAATGTTTGGGTGCACTTGGGACAGTTTTGGTACTGCACTAACCATGGTGCAAAATGGGCCGAACTGGTGCAATTAATGCAAAAGTTCATGCTACGAAGTCATGTCGTAACTTTTCGCTACGAACGCGCCCGATCCACACCATTGGACTCTAAACTCAAGTTTTGTTGCATTTCATAAAGTTTGGGTGCATTTGGGATTCTTTCGCTACGACACTAAACTCGGTGCAAAATGGGCCGAACTGGTTTAATTAATGCAAAAGTTCATGCCACGAAGTCGCGTCGGAACGTTTCGCTAAGGACTCACCGGATACACACCATGGGACCCTAAACTCATGTTTTTGTTGCATTTCGTAATGTTTGGGTGCATTTATGACCGTTTTGTTTCTACACTAAACTCGGTGCAAATGGGGCAATCTGGTGCAATTAATGCAAAAGTTCGTGCCACGAAGTTGCATCTGAACTTGTCACTACGAATGCGCCCAATCCACACCATTGGACCCCAAACTCATGTTTTAGTGTGTTTCGTAATGTTTGGGTGCACTTGGGACAGTTTCGCTACTGCACTAAACTCGGTGCAAAATGGGCCGATCAAGTGCAATTAATGCAAAAGTTCATGCCACGAAGTCACGTCGGAACTTTTTGCTAAGAACTCACCATGGGACCTTAAACACATGTTTTGTTGGATTTCGTAATGTTTGGGTGCATTTGGGACTGTTTTATTACTGCACTAAACTCGGTGCAAATGGGCCAATCTGGAGCAATTAGTGCAAATGTTCATGTCACAAAGTCACGTCTGAACTTGTCACTATGCACGTGCCCAATCCACACCATTGGACCCTAAACCCATGTTTTAGTGTGTTTCGTAATGTTTGGGTGCACTCGGGGCCGTTTCGCTACTGCACTAAACTCAGAGCAAAATGGGCCGAACTGGTGCAATTAATGCAAAAGTTCAGGCCACGAAGTCGTGTCGGAACATTTCGCTACGAACGCGCCCGATCGACACCATTGGACCCTAAACTCATGTTTTAGTGTGTTTCGTAATGTTTGGGTGCACTCGGGACCGTTTCGCTACTGCACTAAACTCGGTGCAAAATGGGCCGAACTGGTGCAATTAATGCAAAAGTTCATGCCATGAAGTCGTGTCGGAATTTTTTGCTACGAATGCACCCGATCCACACCATTGGACTCTAAACTCATGTTTTGTTGCATTTCGTAAAGTTTGGGTGCATTTGGGATCGTTTTGCTACTGCACTAAACTCGGTGCAAAATGGGCCGAACTAGTTTAATTAATGCAAAGGTTCATGCCACGAAGTTGCGTCTGAACTTTTCGCTAAGGACTCACCCGATACACACCATGGGACCCTAAACTCATGTTTTTGTTGCATTTCGTAATGTTTGGGTGCATTTGGGACCGTTTTATTACTGCACTAAACTCGGTGCAAATGTGCCAATCTGGAGCAATTAATGCAAAAGTTCATGTCACAAAGTCAAGTCTGAACTTGTCACTATGAACGTGCCCGATCCATACCATGGGACCTTAAACTCAAGTTTTGTTGCATTTCGTAATGTTTGGGTGCATTTGGGACCGTTTTATTACTGCACTAAACTCGGTGCAAATGGGCCAATCTGGAGCAATTAATGCAAAAGTTCATGTCACAAAGTCAAGTCTGAACTTGTCACTATGAACGTGCCCGATCCACACCATTGGACCCTAAACTCATGTTTTAGTGTGTTTCGTAATGTTTGGGTGCACACGGGACCGTTTCGCTACTGCACTAAACTCGGTGCAAAATGGGCCGAACTGGTGCAATTAATGCAAAAGTTCATGCCACAAAGTCATGTCGTAACTTTTCGCTACGAACGCGCCCGATCCACACCATTGGACTCTAAACTCAAGTTTTGTTGCATTTCATAAAGTTTGGGTGCATTTGGGATCATTTCGCTACGGCACTAAACTCGGTGCAAAATGGGATGAACTGGTTTAGTTAATGCAAAAGTTCATGCCACGAAGTCGCGTCGGAACTTTTCGCTAAGGACTCACCCGATACACACCATGGGACCCTAAACTCATGTTTTTGTGGCATTTCGTAATGTTTGGGTGCATTTAAGATCGTTTTGTTACTACACTAAACTCGGTGCAAATGGGGCAATCTGGTGCAATTAATGCAAAAGTTCGTGCCACGAAGTTGCATCTGAACTTGTCACTACGAATGCGCCCGATCCACACCATTGGACCCCAAACTCATGTTTTAGTGTGTTTCGTAATGTTTGGGTGCACTTGGGACAGTTTCGCTACTGCACTAAACTCGGTGCAAAATGGGCCGAACTGGTGCAATTAATGCAAAAGTTCATGCCACGAAGTCACATCGGAACTTTTCGCTAAGAACTCACCCGATACACACCATGGGACCTTAAACATATGTTTTGTTGCATTTCGTAATGTTTGGGTGCATTTGGGACCGTTTTATTACTGCACTAAACTCGGTGCAAATGGGCCAATCTGGAGCAATTAATGCAAAAGTTCATGTCACAAAGTCAAGTCTGAACTTGTCACTATGAACGTGCCTGATCCACACCATTGGACCCTAAACTCATGTTTTAGTGTGTTTCGTAATGTTTGGCTGCACTCGGGACCGTTTCGCTACTGCACTAAACTCGGTGCAAAATGGGCCGAACTGGTGCAATTAATGCAAAAGTTCATGCCACAAAGTCGTGTCGGAATTTTTCGCTACGAACGCACCCGATCCACACCATTGGACTCTAAACTCATGTTTTGTTGCATTTCGTAAAGTTAGGGTGCATTTGGGATCGTTTCGCTACTGCACTATACTCGGTGCAAAATGGGCCGAACTGGTTTAATTAATGCAAAAGTTCATGCCACGAAGTCGCGTGGAACTTTTCGCTAAGGACTCACCCGATACACACCATGGGACCCTAAACTCATATTTTTGTTGCATTTCGTAATGTTTGGGTGCATTTATGACCGTTTTGTTACTACACTAAACTCGGTGCAAATGGGGCAATCTGGTGCAATTAATGTAAAAGTTCGTGCCACGAAGTTGCATCTGAACTTGTCACTTCTAATGCGCCCAATCCACACAATTGGACCCTAAACTCATGTTTCAGTTTGTTTCGTAATGTTTGGGTGCACTTGGGACAGTTTTGGTACTGCAGTAACCATGGTGCAAAATGGGCCGAACTGGTGCAATTAATGCAAAAGTTCATGCCACGAAGTCGTGTCGTAACTTTTCGCTACGAACGCGCCCGATCCACACCATTGGACTCTAAACTCAAGTTTTGTTGCATTTCGTAAAGTTAGGGTGCATTTGGGATCGTTTCACTACTGCACTAGACTCGGTGCAAAATGGGCCGAACTGGTTTAATTAATGCAAAAGTTCATGCCACGAAGTCACGTGGAACTTTTCGCTTAGGACTCACCTGATACACACCATGGGACCCTAAACTCATGTTTTTGTTGCATTTCGTAATGTTTGGGTGCATTTATGACCGTTTTGTTACTACACTAAACTCGGTGCAAATGGGGCAATCTGGTGCAATTAATGTAAAAGTTCGCGCCACGAAGTTGCATCTGAACTTGTCACTTCGAATGCGCCCGATCCACACCATTGGACCCAAAACTCATGTTTCAGTTTGTTTCGTAATGTTTGGGTGCACTTGGGACCGTTTCGCTACTGTACTAAACTCGGTGCTAAATGGGCCGAACTGGTGCAATTAATGCAAAAGTTCATGCCACGAAGTCGTATCGGAACTTTTCTCTACGAACGCGCCCAATTGACACCATTGGACTCTAAACTCATGTTTTGTTGCATTTCGTAAAGTTATGGTGCATTTGGGATCGTTTCGCTACGGCACTAGACTCGGTGCAAAATGGGCCGAACTGGTTTAATTAATGCAAAAGTTCATGCCACGAAGTCGCGTGGAACTTTTCGCTAAGGACTCACCCGATACACACCATGGGACCCTAAACTCATGTTTTTGTTGCATTTCGTAATGTTTGGGTGCATTTATGACCGTTTTGTTACTACACTAAACTCGGTGCAAATGGGGCAATCTGGAGCAATTAATGCGAAAGTTTGTGCCACCAAGTTACATCTGAACTTGTCACTACGAATGCGCCCGATCCACACCATTGGACCCCAAACTCATGTTTTAATGTGTTTCGTAATATTTGGGTGCACTTGGGACCGTTTCGCTACTGCACTAATCTTGGTGCAAAATGGGCCGTACTGGTGCAATTGATGCAAAAGTTCATGCCACAAAGTCGCGTCGAAACTTTTCGCTATGAACGCACGAGAAAAACAGCATGGGATCCTAAACTCATGTTTTGTTGCATTTCGTAAAGTTTGTGTGGATTTGGGATCGTTTCGCTACTTCACTAAACTCGGTAGAAAATGGGCCGAACTGGTGCCATTAATGCAAAAGTTCATGCCACGAAGCTGTGTCGGAACTTTTCACTATGGACTCACCCGATACACACCATGGGACCCTAAACTCATGTTTTTGTTGCATTTCGTAATGTTCGGATGCGTTTATTACTATTTTGTTTCTACACTAAACTTGGTGCAAATGGGCCAACCTGGTGCAATTAATGCAAAAGTTCGTATCACGAAGTCGCGTCTGAACTTGTCACTACGAACCCGCCCGATCCACACAATTGGACCCTAAACTCATGTTTTAGTGTGTTTCGTAATGTTTGGGTGCACTCGGGACCGTTTCGCTACTGTACTAAACTCGGTGCTAAATGGGCCGAACTGGTGCAATTAATGCAAAAGTTCATGCCACGAAGTCGTATCGGAATTTTTCTCTACGAACACGCCCGATTGACACCATTGGACTCTAAACTCATGTTTTGTTGCATTTTGTAAAGTTAGGGTGCATTTGGGATCGTTTCGCTACAGCACTAGACTCGGTGCAAAATGGGCCGAACTGGTTTAATTAATGCAAAAGTTCATGCCACGAAGTCGCGTGGAACTTTTCGTTAAGGACTCACCCGATACACAGCATGGGACCATAAACTCATGTTTTTGTTGCATTTCGTAATGTTTGGGTGCATTTATGACCGTTTTGTTACTACACTAAACTCGGTGCAAATGGGGCAATCTGGAGCAATTAATGCGAAAGTTTGTGCCACCAAGTTACATCTGAACTTGTCACTACGAATGCGCCCGATCCACACCATTGGACCCCAAACTCATGTTTTAATGTGTTTCGTAATATTTGGGTGCACTTGGGACCGTTTCGCGACTGCACTAATCTTGGTGCAAAATGGGCCGTACTGGTGCAATTGATGCAAAAGTTCATGCCACAAAGTCGCGTCGAAACTTTTCGCTATGAACGCACGAGAAAAACAGCATGGGACCCTAAACTCATGTTTTGTTGCATTTCGTAAAGTTTGGGTGGATTTGGGATCGTTTCGCTACTTCACTAAACTCGGTAGAAAATGGGCCGAACTGGTGCCATTAATGCAAAAGTTCATGCCACGAAGCTGTGTCGGAACTTTTCACTAAGGACTCACCCGATACACACCATGGGACCCTAAACTCATGTTTTTGTTGCATTTCGTAATGTTCGGATGTGTTTATTACTGTTTTGTTTCTACACTAAACTTGGTGCAAATGGGCCAACCTGGTGCAATTAATGCAAAAGTTCGTATCACGAAGTCGCGTCTGAACTTGTCACTACGAACCCGCCCGATCCACACAATTGGACCCTAAACTCATGTTTTAGTGTGTTTCGTAATGTTTGGGTGCACTCGGGACCGTTTCGCTACTGTACTAAACTCGGTGCTAAATGGGCCGAACTGGTGCGATTAATGCAAAAGTTCATGCCACGAAGTCGTATCGGAACTTTTCTCTACGAACGCGCCCGATTGACACCATTGGACTCTAAACCTATGTTTTGTTGCATTTCGTAAAGTTAGGGTGCATTTGGGATCGTTTCGCTACGGCACTAGACTCGGTGCAAAATGGGCCGAACTGGTTTAATTAATGCAAAGGTTCATGCCACGAAGTCGCGTCTGAACTTTTCGCTAAGGACTCACCCGATACACACCATGGGACCCTAAACTCATGTTTTATTGTGTTTCGTAATGTTTGGGTGCATTTATGACCGTTTTGTTACTACACTAAACTCGGTGCAAATGGGGCAATCTGGTGCAATTAATGCAAAAGTTCGTGCCACGAAGTTGCATCTGAACTTGTCACTACGAATGCGCCCGATCCACACCATTGGACCCCAAACTCATGTTTTAGTGTGTTTCGTAATGTTTGGGTGCACTTGGGACAGTTTCGCTACTGCAATAAACTCGGTGCAAAATGGGCCGAACTGGTGCAATTAATGCTAAAGCTCATGCCACGAAGTCACATCGGAACTTTTCGCTAAGAACTCACCCGATACACACCATGGGACCTTAAACATATGTTTTGTTGCATTTCGTAATGTTTGGGTGCATTTGGGACCGTTTTATTACTGCACTAAACTCGGTGCAAATGGGCCAATCTGGAGCAATTAATGCAAAAGTTCATGTCACAAAGTCAAGTCTGAACTTGTCACTATGAACGTGCCCGATCCACACCATTGGACCCTAAACTCATGTTTTAGTGTGTTTCGTAATGTTTGGGTGCACTCGGGACCGTTTCGCTACTGCACTAAACTCGGTGCAAAATGGGCCGAATTGGTGCAATTAATGCAAAAGTTCATGCCACAAAGTCGTGTCGGAATTTTTCGCTACGAACGCACCCGATCCACACCATTGGACTCTAAACTCATGTTTTGTTGCATTTCGTAAAGTTAGGGTGCATTTGGGATCGTTTCGCTACTGCACTATACTCGGTGCAAAATGGGCCGAACTGGTTTAATTAATGCAAAAGTTCATGCCACGAAGTCGCGTGGAACTTTTCGCTAAGGACTCACCCGATACACACCATGGGACCCTAAACTCATATTTTTGTTGCATTTCGTAATGTTTGGGTGCATTTATGACCGTTTTGTTACTACACTAAACTCGGTGCAAATGGGGCAATCTGGTGCAATTAATGTAAAAGTTCGTGCCACGAAGTTGCATCTGAACTTGTCACTTCTAATGCACCCGATCCACACAATTGGACCCTAAACTCATGTTTCAGTTTGTTTCGTAATGTTTGGGTGCACTTGGGACAGTTTTGGTACTGCACTAACCATGGTGCAAAATGGGCCGAACTGGTGCAATTAATGCAAAAGTTCATGCCACGAAGTCGTGTCGTAACTTTTCGCTACGAACGCGCCCGATCCACACCATTGGACTCTAGACTCAAGTTTTGTTGCATTTCATAAAGTGTGGGTGCATTTGGGATCGTTTCGCTACGGCACTAAACTCGGTGCAAAATGGGCCGAACTGGTTTAATTAATGCAAAAGTTCATGCCACGAAGTCGCGTCGGAACGTTTCGCTAAGGACTCACCCGATACACACCATGGGACCCTAAACTCATGTTTTTGTTGCATTTCGTAATGTTTGGGTGCATTTATGACCGTTTTGTTACTACACTAAACTCGGTGCAAATGGGGCAATCAGGTGCAATTAATGCAAAAGTTCGTGCCACGAAGTTGCATATGAACTTGTCACTACGAATGCGCCCGATCCACACCATTGGACCCCAAACTCATGTTTCAGTTTGTTTTGTAATGTTTGGGTGCACTTGGGACAGTTTTGGTACTGCACTAACCTTGGTGCAAAATGGGCCGAACTGGTGCAATTAATGCAAAAGTTCATGCAACGAAGTCGTGTCGTAACTTTTCGCTACGAACGAGCCCGATCCACAACATTGGACTCTAAACTCAAGTTTTGTTGCATTTCATAAAGTTTGGGTGCATTTGGGATCGTTTCGCTACGGCACTAAACTCGGTGCAAAATGGGACGAACTGGTTTAATTAATGCTAAAGTTCATGCCACGAAGTCGCGTCGGAACTTTTCGCTAAGGACTCACCTGATACACACCATGGGACCCTAAACTCATGTTTTGTTGCATTTCGTAATGTTTGGGTGCATTTGGGACCGTTTTATTACTGCACTAAACTCGGTGAAAATGAGCCAATCTGTTGCAATTAATGCAAAAGTTCGTGCCACGAAGTCACCTTTGAACATGTCACAACGAACGCGCCCGATCCACACCAATGGACCCCAAACTCATGTTTTAGTGTGTTTCGTAATGTTTGGGTGCACTTGGGACCGTTTCGCTACTGCATTAAACTCGGTGCTAAATGGGTCGAACAGGTGCAATTAATGCAAAAGTTCATGCCACGAAGTCGTGTCGGAACTTTTCACTACGAACGTGTCCGATCCACACCATTGGACTCTAAACTCATGTTTTGTTGCATTTCATAAAGTTTGGGTGCATTTGGGATCATTTCGCTACGGCACTAAACTCGGTGCAAAATGGGATGAACTGGTTTAATTAATGCAAAAGTTCATGCCACGAAGTCGCGTGGAACTTTTCGCTAAGGACTCACCCGATACACACCATGGGACCCTAAACTCATGTTTTATTGTGTTTCGTAATGTTTGGGTGCATTTATGACCGTTTTGTTACTACACTAAACTCGGTGCAAATGGGGCAATCTGGTGCAATTAATGCAAAAGTTCGTGCCACGAAGTTGCATCTGAACTTGTCACTACGAATGCGCCCGATCCACACCATTGGACCCCAAACTCATGTTTTAGTGTGTTTCGTAATGTTTGGGTGCACTTGGGACAGTTTCGCTACTGCAATAAACTCGGTGCAAAATGGGCCGAACTGGTGCAATTAATGCTAAAGCTCATGCCACGAAGTCACATCGGAACTTTTCGCTAAGAACTCACCCGATACACACCATGGGACCTTAAACATATGTTTTGTTGCATTTCGTAATGTTTGGGTGCATTTGGGACCGTGTTATTACTGCACTAAACTCGGTGCAAATGGGCCAATCTGGAGCAATTAATGCAAAAGTTCATGTCACAAAGTCAAGTCTGAACTTGTCACTATGAACGTGCCCGATCCACACCATTGGACCCTAAACTCATGTTTTAGTGTGTTTCGTAATGTTTGGGTGCACTCGGGACCGTTTCGCTACTGCACTAAACTCGGTGCAAAATGGGCCGAATTGGTGCAATTAATGCAAAAGTTCATGCCACAAAGTCGTGTCGGAATTTTTCGCTACGAACGCACCCGATCCACACCATTGGACTCTAAACTCATGTTTTGTTGCATTTCGTAAAGTTAGGGTGCATTTGGGATCGTTTCGCTACTGCACTATACTCGGTGCAAAATGGGCCGAACTGGTTTAATTAATGCAAAAGTTCATGCCACGAAGTCGCGTGGAACTTTTCGCTAAGGACTCACCCGATACACACCATGGGACCCTAAACTCATATTTTTGTTGCATTTCGTAATGTTTGGGTGCATTTATGACCGTTTTGTTACTACACTAAACTCGGTGCAAATGGGGCAATCTGGTGCAATTAATGTAAAAGTTCGTGCCACGAAGTTGCATCTGAACTTGTCACTTCTAATGCGCCCAATCCACACAATTGGACCCTAAACTCATGTTTCAGTTTGTTTCGTAATGTTTGGGTGCACTTGGGACAGTTTTGGTACTGCACTAACCATGGTGCAAAATGGGCCGAACTGGTGCAATTAATGCAAAAGTTCATGCCACGAAGTCGTGTCGTAACTTTTCGCTACGAACGCGCCCGATCCACACCATTGGACTCTAAACTCAAGTTTTGTTGCATTTCATAAAGTGTGGGTGCATTTGGGATCGTTTCGCTACGGCACTAAACTCGGTGCAAAATGGGCCGAACTGGTTTAATTAATGCAAAAGTTCATGCCACGAAGTCGCGTCAGAACGTTTCGCTAAGGACTCACCTGATACACACCATGGGACCCTAAACTCATGTTTTTGTTGCATTTCGTAATGTTTGGGTGCATTTATGACCGTTTTGTTACTACACTAAACTCGGTGCAAATGGGGCAATCAGGTGCAATTAATGCAAAAGTTTGTGCCACGAAGTTGCATATGAACTTGTCACTACGAATGCGCCCGATCCACACCATTGGACCCCAAACTCATGTTTCAGTTTGTTTTGTAATGTTTGGGTGCACTTGGGACAGTTTTGGTACTGCACTAACCTTGGTGCAAAATGGGCCGAACTGGTGCAATTAATGCAAAAGTTCATGCAACGAAGTCGTGTCGTAACTTTTCGCTACGAACGAGCCCGATCCACACCATTGGACTCTAAACTCAAGTTTTGTTGCATTTCATAAAGTTTGGGTGCATTTGGGATCGTTTCGCTACGGCACTAAACTCGGTGCAAAATGGGACTGAACTGGTTTAATTAATGCTAAAGTTCATGCCACGAAGTCGCGTCGGAACTTTTCGCTAAGGACTCACCTGATACACACCATGGGACCCTAAACTCATGTTTTGTTGCATTTCGTAATGTTTGGGTGCATTTGGGACCGTTTTATTACTGCACTAAACTCGGTGAAAATGAGCCAATCTGTTGCAATTAATGCAAAAGTTCGTGCCACGAAGTCACCTTTGAACATGTCACAACGAACGCGCCCGATCCACACCAATGGACCCCAAACTCATGTTTTAGTGTGTTTCGTAATGTTTGGGTGCACTTGGGACCGTTTCGCTACTGCATTAAACTCGGTGCTAAATGGGTCGAACAGGTGCAATTAATGCAAAAGTTCATGCCACGAAGTCGTGTCGGAACTTTTCACTACGAACGTGTCCGATCCACACCATTGGACTCTAAACTCATGTTTTGTTGCATTTCATAAAGTTTGGGTGCATTTGGGATCATTTCGCTACGGCACTAAACTCGGTGCAAAATGGGATGAACTGGTTTAATTAATGCAAAAGTTCATGCCACGAAGTCGCGTGGAACTTTTCGGTAAGGACTCACCCGATACACACCATGGGACCCTAAACTCATGTTTTTGTTGCATTTCGTAAAGTTTGGGTGCATTTATGACTGTTTTGTTACTACACTAAACTCGTTGCAAATGGGGCAATCTGGTGCAATTAATGCAAAAGTTCGTGCCACGAAGTTGCATCTGAACTTGTCACTACGAATGCGCCCGATACACACCATTGGACCCAAAACTCATGTTTTAGTTTGTTTCGTAATGTTTGGGTGCACTTGGGACAGTTTTGGTACTGCACTAACCATGGTGCAAAATGGGCCGAACTGGTGCAATTAATGCAAAAGTTCATGCCACGAAGTCGTGTCGTAACTTTTCGCTACGAACGCGCCCGATCCACACCATTGGACTCTAAACTCAAGTTTTGTTGCATTTCATAAAGTGTGGGTGCATTTGGGATCGTTTCGCTACGGCACTAAACTCGGTGCAAAATGGGCCGAACTGGTTTAATTAATGCAAAAGTTCATGCCACGAAGTCGCGTCGGAACGTTTCGCTAAGGACTCACCCGATACACACCATGGGACCCTAAACTCATGTTTTTGTTGCATTTCGTAATGTTTGGGTAGCATTTATGACCGTTTTGTTACTACACTAAACTCGGTGCAAATGGGGCAATCAGGTGCAATTAATGCAAAAGTTCGTGCCACGAAGTTGCATATGAACTTGTCACTACGAATGCACCCGATCCACACCATTGGACCCCAAACTCATGTTTCAGTTTGTTTTGTAATGTTTGGGTGCACTTGGGACAGTTTTGGTACTGCACTAACCTTGGTGCAAAATGGGCCGAACTGGTGCAATTAATGCAAAAGTTCATGCAACGAAGTCGTGTCGTAACTTTTCGCTACGAACGAGCCCGATCCACACCATTGGACTCTAAACTCAAGTTTTGTTGCATTTCATAAAGTTTGGGTGCATTTGGGATCGTTTCGCTACGGCACTAAACTCGGTGCAAAATGGGACGAACTGGTTTAATTAATGCTAAAGTTCATGCCACGAAGTCAGCGTCGGAACTTTTCGCTAAGGACTCACCTGATACACACCATGGGACCCTAAACTCATGTTTTGTTGCATTTCGTAATGTTTGGGTGCATTTGGGACCGTTTTATTACTGCACTAAACTCGGTGAAAATGAGCCAATCTGTTGCAATTAATGCAAAAGTTCGTGCCACGAAGTCACCTTTGAACATGTCACAACGAACGCGCCCGATCCACACCAATGGACCCCAAACTCATGTTTTAGTGTGTTTCGTAATGTTTGGGTGCACTTGGGACCGTTTCGCTACTGCATTAAACTCGGTGCTAAATGGGTCGAACAGGTGCAATTAATGCAAAAGTTCATGCCACGAAGTCGTGTCGGAACTTTTCACTACGAACGTGTCCGATCCACACCATTGGACTCTAAACTCATGTTTTGTTGCATTTCATAAAGTTTGGGTGCATTTGGGATCATTTCGCTACGGCACTAAACTCGGTGCAAAATGGGATGAACTGGTTTAATTAATGCAAAAGTTCATGCCACGAAGTCGCGTGGAACTTTTCACTAAGGACTCACCCGATACACACCATGGGACCCTAAACTCATGTTTTATTGTGTTTCGTAATGTTTGGGTGCATTTATGACCGTTTTGTTACTACACTAAACTCGGTGCAAATGGGGCAATCTGGTGCAATTAATGCAAAAGTTCGTGCCACGAAGTTGAATCTGAACTTGTCACTACGAATGCGCCCGATCCACACCATTGGACCCCAAACTCATGTTTTAGTGTGTTTCGTAATGTTTGGGTGCACTTGGGACAGTTTCGCTACTGCAATAAACTCGGTGCAAAATGGGCCGAACTGGTGCAATTAATGCTAAAGCTCATGCCACGAAGTCACATCGGAACTTTTCGCTAAGAACTCACCCGATACACACCATGGGACCTTAAACATATGTTTTGTTGCATTTCGTAATGTTTGGGGGCATTTGGGACCGTTTTATTACTGCACTAAACTCGGTGCAAATGGGCCAATCTGGAGCAATTAATGCAAAAGTTCATGTCACAAAGTCAAGTCTGAACTTGTCACTATGAACGTGCCCGATCCACACCATTGGACCCTAAACTCATGTTTTAGTGTGTTTCGTAATGTTTGGGTGCACTCGGGACCGTTTCGCTACTGCACTAAACTCGGTGCAAAATGGGCCGAATTGGTGCAATTAATGCAAAAGTTCATGCCACAAAGTCGTGTCGGAATTTTTCGCTACGAACGCACCCGATCCACACCATTGGACTCTAAACTCATGTTTTGTTGCATTTCGTAAAGTTAGGGTGCATTTGGGATCGTTTCGCTACTGCACTATACTCGGTGCAAAATGGGCCGAACTGGTTTAATTAGTGCAAAAGTTCATGCCACGAAGTCGCGTGGAACTTTTCGCTAAGGACTCACCCGATACACACCATGGGACCCTAAACTCATATTTTTGTTGCATTTCGTAATGTTTGGGTGCATTTATGACCGTTTTGTTACTACACTAAACTCGGTGCAAATGGGGCAATCTGGTGCAATTAATGTAAAAGTTCGTGCCACGAAGTTGCATCTGAACTTGTCACTTCTAATGCGCCCGATCCACACAATTGGACCCTAAACTCATGTTTCAGTTTGTTTCGTAATGTTTGGGTGCACTTGGGACAGTTTTGGTACTGCACTAACCATGGTGCAAAATGGGCCGAACTGGTGCAATTAATGCAAAAGTTCATGCCACGAAGTCGTGTCGTAACTTTTCGCTACGAACGCGCCCGATCCACACCATTGGACTCTAAACTCAAGTTTTGTTGCATTTCATAAAGTGTGGGTGCATTTGGGATCGTTTCGCTACGGCACTAAACTCGGTGCAAAATGGGCCGAACTGGTTTAATTAATGCAAAAGTTCATGCCACGAAGTCGCGTCGGAACGTTTCGCTAAGGACTCACCCGATACACACCATGGGACCCTAAACTCATGTTTTTGTTGCATTTCGTAATGTTTGGGTGCATTTATGACCGTTTTGTTACTACACTAAACTCGGTGCAAATGGGGCAATCAGGTGCAATTAATGCAAAAGTTCGTGCCACGAAGTTGCATATGAACTTGTCACTACGAATGTGCCCGATCCACACCATTGGACCCCAAACTCATGTTTCAGTTTGTTTTGTAATGTTTGGGTGCACTTGGGACAGTTTTGGTACTGCACTAACCTTGGTGCAAAATGGGCCGAACTGGTGCAATTAATGCAAAAGTTCATGCAACGAAGTCGTGTCGTAACTTTTCACTACGAACGAGCCCGATCCACACCATTGGACTCTAAACTCAAGTTTTGTTGCATTTCATAAAGTTTGGGTGCATTTGGGATCGTTTCGCTACGGCACTAAACTCGGTGCAAAATGGGACGAACTGGTTTAATTAATGCTAAAGTTCATGCCACGAAGTCGCGTCGGAACTTTTCGCTAAGGACTCACCTGATACACACCATGGGACCCTAAACTCATGTTTTGTTGCATTTCGTAATGTTTGGGTGCATTTGGGACCGTTTTATTACTGCACTAAACTCGGTGAAAATGAGCCAATCTGTTGCAATTAATGCAAAAGTTCGTGCCACGAAGTCACCTTTGAACATGTCACAACGAACGCGCCCGATCCACACCAATGGACCCCAAACTCATGTTTTAGTGTGTTTCGTAATGTTTGGGTGCACTTGGGACCGTTTCGCTACTGCATTAAACTCGGTGCTAAATGGGTCGAACAGGTGCAATTAATGCAAAAGTTCATGCCACGAAGTCGTGTCGGAACTTTTCACTGCGAACATGTCCGATCCACACCATTGGACTCTAAACTCATGTTTTGTTGCATTTCATAAAGTTTGGGTGCATTTGGGATCATTTCGCTACGGCACTAAACTCGGTGCAAAATGGGATGAACTGGTTTAATTAATGCAAAAGTTCATGCCACGAAGTCGCGTGGAACTTTTCGGTAAGGACTCACCCGAGACACACCATGGGACCCTAAACTCATGTTTTTGTTGCATTTCGTAAAGTTTGGGTGCATTTATGACCGTTTTGTTACTACACTAAACTCGTTGCAAATGGGGCAATCTGGTGCAATTAATGCAAAAGTTCGTGCCACGAAGTTGCATCTGAACTTGTCACTACGAATGCGCCCGATACACACCATTGGACCCAAAACTCATGTTTCGGTTTGTTTCGTAATGTTTGGGTGCACTTGGGACAGTTTTGGTACTGCACTAACCATGGTGCAAAATGGGCCGAACTAGTGCAATTAATGCAAAAGTTCATGCCCCGAAGTCATGTCGTAACTTTTCGCTACGAACACGCCCGATCCACACCATTGGACTCTAAACTCAAGTTTTGTTGCATTTCATAAAGTTTGTGTGCATTTGGGATCGTTTCGCTACGGCACTAAACTCGGTGCAAAATGGGATGAACTGGTTTAATTAATGCAAAAGTTCATGCCACGAAGTCGCGTCGGAACGTTTCGCTAAGAACTCCCCCGATACACACCATGGGACCCTAAACTCATGTTTTTGTTGCATTTCGTAATGTTTGGGTGCATTTATGACCGTTTTGTTACTACACTAAACTCGGTGCAAATGGGGCAATCTGGTGCAATTAATGCAAAAGTTCGTGCCACGAAGTTGCATCTGAACTTGTCACTACGAATGCGCCCGATCCACACTATTGGACCCCAAACTCATGTTTTAGTGTGTTTCGTAATGTTTGGGTGCACTTGGGACAGTTTCGCTACTGCACTAAACTCGGTGCAAAATGGGCCGAACAGGTGCAAAGTTCATGCCACGAAGTCACGTCGGAACTTTTCGCTAAGAACTCACCCGATACACACCATGGGACCTTAAACTCATGTTTTGTTGCATTTCGTAATGTTTGGGTGCATTTGGGATCGTTTTACTACTGCACTAAACTCGGTGCAAATGGGCCAATCTGTTGCAATTAATGCAAAAGTTCATGTCACAAAGTCACGTCTGAACTTGTCACTATGAACGTGCCCGATCCACACCATTGGACCCTAAACTCATGTTTTAGTGTGTTTCGTAATGTTTGGGTGCACTCAGGACCGTTTCGCTACTGCACTAAACTCGGTGCAAAATGGGCCGAACTTGTGCAATTAATGCAAAAGTTCATGCCACAAAGTCGTGTCGGAATTTTTCGCTACGAACGCACCCGATCCACACCATTGGACTCTAAGCTCGTGTTTTGTTGCATTTCGTAAAGTTTGGGTGCATTTGGGATCGTTTCGCTACTGCACTAAACTCGGTGCAAAATGGGCCGAACTAGTGCCATTACTGCAAAAGTTCATGCCACGAAGTCGTGTCGGAACTTTTCGCTACGAACGCGCCCGATCGACACCATTGGACTCTAAAATCATGTTTTGTTGCATTTCGTAAAGTTTGGGTGCATTTGGGATCGTTTCGCTACTGCACTAAACTCGGTGCAAAATGGGCCGAACTGGTTTAATTAATGCAAAGGATCATGCCACAAAGTCGCATCTGAACTTTTCGCTAAGGACTCACCCGATACACACCATGGGACCCTAAACTCATGTTTTTGTTGCATTTCGTAATGTTTGGGTGCATTTATTACTGTTTTGTTGCTACACTAAACTCAGTGCAAATGGGCCAATCTGGTGCAATTAATTGAAAAGTTCGTATCCCAAAGTCACGTCTGAACTTGTCACTATGAACGTGCCCGATCCACACCATTGGACCCTAAACTCATGTTTTAGTGTGTTTCGTAATGTTTGGGTGCACTCGGGACCGTTTCGCTACTACACTAAACTCAGTGCAAAATGGGCCAAACTGGTGCAATTAATGCAAAAGTTCATGCCACGAAGTCGTGTCGGCACTTTTCTCTACGAACGCGCCCGATTGACACCATTGGACTCTAAACTCATGTTTTGTTGCATTTCGTAAAGTTAGGGTGCATTTGGGATCGTTTCGCTACTGCACTAAACTAGGTGCAAAATGGGCCAAACGGGTGAAATTAATGCAAAAGTTCATGCAACGAAGTCGCGTCGGAACTTTTCACTAAGGACTCACCCGATACACACCATGGGACCCTAAACTCATGTTTTTGTTGCATTTCGTAATGTTTGGATGCATTTATAACCATTTTGTTACTGCACTAAATTCGGTGCAAATGGGCCAATCTGGTGCAATTAATGCAAAAGTTCGTATCACGAAGTCGCGTCTGAACATGTCACTACGAACCCACCCGATCCACACAATTGGACCCTAAACTCATGTTGCAGTTTGTTTCGTAATGTTTGGGTGCACTTGGGACAATTTCGGTACTGCGCTAAACTCCGTGCAAAATGGGCCGAACTGGAGCAATTAATGCAAAAGTTCATGCCACGAAGTCGTGTCGGAACTTTTTGCTACGAACGCGTCTGGTGCAAACCATTGGACTCTAAATTCAAGTTTTGTTCCATTTCATAAAGTTTGGGTGCATTTGAGATCGTTTTGCTACGGCATTAAACTCGGTGTAAAATGGGGCAAAAGTTCATGCCACGAAGTCGCGTCGGAACTTTTCGCTAAGGACTCACCCGATACACACCATGGGACCCTAAACTCATGTTTTTGTTTCATTTCGTAATGTTTGGGTGCATTTATGACCGTTTTGTTACTACACTAAACTCCGTGCAAATGGGGCAATCTGGAGCAATTAATGCGAAAGTTCGTGCCACCAAGTTGCATCTGAACTTGTCACTACGAATGCGCCCGATCCACACCATTGGACCCCAAACTCATGTTTTAGTGTGTTTCGTAATATTTGGGTGCACTTGGGACTGTTTCGCTACTGCACTAATCTTGGTGGAAAATGGGCCGTTCTGGTGCAATTGATGCAAAAGTTCATGCCACAAAGTTGCGTCAAAAATTTTCACTATGAACGCACGAGAAAAACTGCATGGGACCCTAAAATCATGTTTTGTTGCATTTCTTAAAGTTTGGGTGGATTTGGATAATTTCGCTACTTCACTAAACTCGGTGGAAAATGGGCCGAACTGGTGCCATTAATGCAAAAGTTCATGCCACGAAGCTGCGTCGGAACTTTTCCCTAAGGACTCACCCGATACACACCATGGCACCATAAACTCATGTTTTTGTTGCATTTCGTAATGTTTGGGTGCATTTGGGACCGTTTTATTACTGCACTAAACTCGGTGAAAATGAGCCAATCTGTTGCAATTAATGCAAAAGTTCGTGCCACGAAGTCACCTTTGAACATGTCACAACGAACGCGCCCCATCCACACCAATGGACCCTAAACTCATGTTTTAGTGTGTTTCGTAATGTTTGGGTGCACTTGGGACCGTTTCGCTACTGCACTAAACTCGGTGCTAAATGGGTCGAACTGGTGCAATTAATGCAAAAGTTCATGCCACGAAGTCGTGTCGGAACTTTTCGCTACGAACGTGTCCGATCCACACCATTGGACTCTAAACTCATGTTTTGTTGCATTTCGTAAAGTTTGGGTGCATTTGGGATCGTTTCGCTACTGCACTAAACTAGGTGCAAAATGGGCCGAACGGGTGCAATTAATGCAAAAGTTCATGCAACGAAGTCGCGTCGGAACTTTTCACTAAGGACTCACCCGATACACACCATGGGACCCTAAACTCATGTTTTTGTTGCATTTCGTAATGTTTCGATGCATTTATAACCGTTTTGTTTCTACACTAAACTCGGTGCAAATGGGCCAATCTGGTGCAATTAATGCAAAAGTTCGTATCACGAAGTCGCATCTGAACTTGTCACTACGAACCCGCCCGATCCACACAATTGGACCCTAAACTCATGTTGCAGTTTGTTTCGTAATGTTTGGGTGCACTTGGGACAATTTCGGTATTGCACTAAGCTCCGTGCAAAATGGGCCGAACTGGAGCAATTAATGCAAAAGTTCATGCCACGAAGTCGTGTCGGAACTTTTTGCTACGAACGCGTCTGGTGCAAACCATTGGACTCTAAACTCAAGTTTTGTTGCATTTCATAAAGTTTGGGTACATTTGAGATCGTTTTGCTACGGCATTAAACTCGGTGTAAAATGGGTCGAACTGGTTTAATTAATGCAAAAGTTCATGCCACGAAGTCGCGTCGGAACTTTTCGCTAAGGACTCACCCAATACACACCATGGGACCCTAAACTCATGTTTTTGTTTCATTTCGTAATGTTTGGGTGCATTTATGACCGTTTTGTTACTACACTAAACTCCGTGCAAATGGGGCAATCTGGAGCAATTAATGCGAAAGTTCGTGCCACCAAGTTGCATCTGAACTTGTCACTACGAATGCGCCCGATCCACACCATTGGACCCCAAACTCATGTTTTAGTGTGTTTCGTAATATTTGGGTGCACTTGGGACTGTTTCGCTACTGCACTATTCTTGGTGGAAAATGGGCCATACTGGTGCAATTGATGTACAAGTTCATGCCACAAAGTTGCGTCGAAAATTTTCACTATGAATGCACGAGAAAAACAGCATGGGACCCTAAACTCATGTTTTGTTGCATTTCGTAAAGTTTGGGTGGATTTGGATCATTTCGCTACTTCACTAAACTCGGTGGAAAATGGGCCGAACTGGTGCCATTAATGCAAAAGTTCATGCCACGAAGCTGCATCGAAACTTTTCACTAAGGACTCACCCGATACACACCATGGGACCCTAAACTCATGTATTTGTTGCATTTCGTAATGTTCGGATGCATTTATTACTGTTTTGTTTCTACACTAAACTTGGTGCAAATGGGCCATCCTAGGTGCAATTAATGCAAAAGTTCATGTCACGAAGTCGCGTCTGAACTTGTAACTACGAACCCGCCCGATCCACACAATTGGACCCTAAACTCATGTTTTAGTGTGTTTCGTAATGTTTGGGTGCACTCGGGACCGTTTCGCTACTGTACTAAACTCGGTGCTAAATGGGCCGAACTGGTGCAATTAATGCAAAAGTTCGTGCCACGAAGATGCATCTGAACTTGTCACTACGAATGCGCCCGATCCACACCATTGGACCCCAAACTAATGTTTTAGTGTGTTTATGTAATATTTGGGTGCACTTGGGACAGTTTCGCTACTGCACTAAACTCGGTGCAAAATGGGCCAAACTGGTGCAATTAATGCAAAAGATCATGCCACGAAGTCGCGTCGGAACTTTTCGCTAAGAACGCACCTGATACACACCATGACACTTAAACTCATGTTTTGTTGCATTTCGTAATGTTTGGGTGCATTTGGGACCGTTTTATTACTGCACTAAACTCGGTGCAAATGGGCCAATCTGGTGCAATTAATGCAAAAGTTCATGTCACAAAGTCACGTCTGAACTTGTCACTATGAACGTGCCCGATCCACACCATTGGACCCTAAACTCATGTTTTAGTTTGTTTCGTAATGTTTGGGTGCACTCGGGACCGTTTCGCTACTGCCCTAAACTCGGTGCAAAATGGACCGAACTGGTGCAATTAATGCAAAAGTTCATGCCACGAAGTCGCGTCGGAACTTTTTGCTAAGAACTCACCCGATACACACCATGGGACCTTAAACTCATGTTTTGTTGCATTTCGTAATGTTTGGGTGCATTTGGGACCGTTTTATTACTGCCCTAAACTGCAAATGGGCCAATCTGGTGCAATTAATGCAAAAGTTCATGCCACAAAGTCACGTCTGAACTTGTCACTATGAACGTACCCGATCCACACCATTGGACCCTAAACTCATGTTTTAGTGTGTTTTGTAATGTTTGGGTGCACTCGGGACAGTTTCGCTACTGCACTAAACTCGGTGCAAAATGGGCCGAACTGTTGCAATTAATGCAAAAGTTCATGCCACGAAGTCGTGTCGGAACTTTTCACTACGAACGCGTCCGGTGCAAACCATTGGACTCTAAACTCAAGTTTTGTTGCATTTCGTAAAGTTTGGGTGCATTTGGGATCGTTTCGTTACGGCACTAAACTCGGTGCAAAATGGGCCGAACTGGTTTAATTAATGCAAAAGTTCATGCCACGAAGTCGCGTCGGAACTTTTCGCTAAGGACTCACCCGATACGCACCATGGGACCCTAAACTCATGTTTTTGTTGCATTTCGTAATGTTTGGGTGCATTTATGACCGTTTTATTACTACACTAAACTCGGTGCAAATGGGGCAATCTGGTGCAATTGATGCAAAAGTTCATGCCACGAAGTCGCGTCGAAATTTTTCGCTACGAACGCTCGAGAAAAACAGCATGGGACCCTAAACTCATGTTTTGTTGCATATCGTAAGGTTTGGGTGCATTAGGGACCGTTTTGTTACTGCTCTAAATTAAAGCAAAATTTCGTATCACGAAGTCGCGTCTGAACTTGTCACTACGAACCCGCCCGATCGACACAATTGGACCCTAAACTCATGTTTCAGTGTGTTTCGTAATGTTTGGGTGCATTAGGGACCGTTTTGTTTCTGCTCTAAATTAATGCAAAAGTTCATGCCACGAAGTCGTGTCTAAACTTGTCACTACGAACGCGCTCGATCCACACCATTGGACCCTAAACTCTTGTTTTTGTGTGTTTCGTAATGTTTGGGTGCACTTGGGACCATTTCGCTGCTGCACTAACCTCGGTGCAAAATGGGCCGAACTGGTGCAATTATTGCAAAAGTTCATGCCACGAAGTCGTGTCGAAACTTTTCGCTACGAACACGCCCGATCCACACCATTGGACTCTAAACTCATGTTTTGTTGCATTTCGTAAAGTTTGGATGCATTTGGGATCGTTTCGCTACTGCACTAAACTCGGTGCAAAATGGGCCGAACTGGTGCAATTAATGCAAAAGTTCATACCACGAAGTTGTGCCGGAACTTTTCGTAATGAATGCGCCCGATCCACACCATTGGACTCTAGACTCATATTTTGTTGCATTTCGTAAAGTTTGGGTGCATTTGGGATCGTTTCACTATTGCACTAAACTCGGTGCAAAATGGGCCAAACTGGTGCGATTAATGCAAAAGTGAATGCCACGAAATCGCGACGGAACTTTTCGCTAAGAACACACCCGATACACACCATGGAACCCAAAACTCATGTTTTGTTGCATTTCGTAATGTTTTGGTGCATTTGGGACCGTTTTGTTACTGCACTAAACTCGGTGCAAATGGGCCAATCTGGTGCAATTAATGCAAAAGTTCGTCTCACGATGTCACGTCTGAACTTGTCACTACGAACGTGCCCAATCCACACCATTGGACCCTAAACTCATGTTTTAGTATGTTTCATAATGTTTGGGTGCACTCGGGACCGTTGAGCTACTGCACTAAACTCGGTGCAAAATGGGACGAACTGGCGCAATTAATGCAAAAGTTCATGCCACGAAGACGTGTCGGAACTTTTCGCTACGAACGCACCCGATCCACACCACTGGACTCTAAACTCATGTTTTGTTTCTTTTCGTAAAGTTTGGGTGCATTTGGGATCGTTTCGCTACTGCACTAAACTTGGTACATAATGGGCCGAGCTGGTGCAATTAATGCAAAAGTTCATGCCACGAAGTCGCGTCGGAACTTTTCTGTAAGGACTCACCCGATACACACCATGGGACCCTAAACGCATGTTTTTTGTTGCATTTCGTAATGTTTGGGTGCATTTATTACCGTTTTGTTGCTACACTAAACTCGGTGCAAATGGGCCAATCTGGTGCAATTAATGCAAAAGTTCGTATCACGAAGTCGCGTCTGAACTTGTCACAATGAACCCGCCCGATCCACACAATTGGACCCTAAACTCATGTTTCAGTGTGTTTCGTAATGTTTGGGTGCACTTGGGACCGTTTCGCTACTGCACTAAACTCGGTGCAAAATGGGCCGAACTGGTCCAATTAATGCAAAAGTTCATGCCACGAAGTCGTGTCGGACCTTTTCGCTACGAACGCGCCCGATCCACTCCATTGGACTCTAAACTCATGTTTTGTTGCATTTTGTAAAGTTTGGGTGCATTTGGGATCGTTTCGCTACTGCACTAAACTCGGTGCAAAATGGGCCGAACGGGTGCAATTAATGCAAAAGTTCATGCCACGAAGTCGCGTTGGAACTTTTCGCTAAGGACTCACCGGATACACACCATGGGACCCTAAACTCATGTTTTTGTTGCATTTCGTAATGTTTGGGTGCATTTATTACCGTTTTGTTGCTACACTAAACTCGGTGCAAATGGGCCAATCTGGTGCAATTAATGCAAAAGTTCGTATCACGAAGTCGCGTCTGAACTTGTCACAATGAACCCGCCCGATCCACACAATTGGACCTTAAACTCATGTTTCAGTGTGTTTCGTAATGTTTGGGTGCACTTGGGACAGTTTCGCTACTGCACTAAACTCGGTGCAAAATGGGCCGAATTGGTGCAATTAATGCAAAAGTTCATGCCACGAAGTTGTGTCGGAACTTTTCGCTACGAACACGCCCGATCCACACCATTGGACTCTAAACTCATGTTTTGTGGCATTTCGTAAAGTTAGGGTGCATTTGGGATCGTTTCGCTACTGCACTAGACTCGGTGCAAAATGGGCCGAACTAGTTTAATTAATGGAAAGGTTCATGCCACGAAGTCGCGTCTGAACTTGTCATGCCATGGGACCCAAAACTCATGTTTTGTTGCATTTCGTAATGTTTGGGTGCATTTGGGACCGTTTTATTACTGCACTAAACTCGGTGAAAATATGCCAATCTGTTGCAATTAATGCAAAATTTCGTGCCACGAAGTCACCTTTGAACATGTCACTACGAACCCGCCCGATCGACACAATTGGACACTAAACTCATGTTTCAGTGTGTTTCGTAATGTTTGGGTGCACTTGGGACCGTTTCGCTACTGCACTAAACTCGGTCCAAAATGGGACGAACTGGCGCAATTAATGCAAAAGTTCATGCCACGAAGACGTGTCGGAACTTTTCGCTACGAACCCACCCGATCCACACCATTGGACTCTAAACTCATGTTTTGTTGCTTTTCGTAAAGTTTGGGTGCATTTGGGATCGTTTCGCTACTGCACTAAACTCGGTGCAAAATGGCCCGAGCTGGTGCAATTAATGCAAAAAAGTTCATGCCACGAAGTCGCGTCGGAACTTTTCTCTAAGGACTCACACGATACACACCATGGAACCCTAAACTCATGTTTTTGTTGCATTTCGTAATGTTGGGGTGCATTTATTACCGTTTTGTTGCTACACTAAACTCGGTGCAAATGGGCCAATCTGGTGCAATTAATGCAAAAGTTCGTATCACGAAGTCGCGTCTGAACTTGTCACAATGAACCCGCCCGATCCACACAATTGGACCCTAAACTCATGTTTCAGTGTGTTTCGTAATGTTTGGGTGCACTTGGGACAGTTTCGCTACTGCACTAAACTCGGTGCAAAATGGGCCGAATTGGTGCAATTAATGCAAAAGTTCATGCCACGAAGTTGTGTCGGAACTTTTCGCTACGAACGCGCCCGATCCACACCACTGGACTCTAAACTCATGTTTTGTGGCATTTCGTAAAGTTAGGGTGCATTTGGGATCGTTTCGCTACTGCACTAGACTCGGTGCAAAATGGGCCGAACTTGTTTAATTAATGGAAAGGTTCATGCCACGAAGTCGCGTCTGAACTTGTCATGCCATGGGACCAAAAACTCATGTTTTGTTGCATTTCGTAATGTTTGGGTGCATTTGGGACCGTTTTATTACTGCACTAAACTCGGTGAAAATGAGCCAATCAGTTGCAATTAATGCAAAATTTCATGCCACGAAGTCACCTTTGAACATGTCACTACGAACCCGCCCGATCGACACAATTGGACCCTAAACTCATGTTTCAGTGTGTTTCGTAATGTTTGGGTGCACTTGGGACCGTTTCGGTACTGCACTAAACTCGGTGCAAAATGGGACGAACTGGCGCAATTAATGCAAAAGTTCATGCCACGAAGTCGCGTCGGGCCTTTTCGCTACGAACGCACCCGATCCACACCATTGGACTCTAAACTCATGTTTTGTTGCCTTTTGTAAAGTTTGGGTGCATTTGGGATCGTTTCGCTACTGCACTAAACTCGGTGCAAAATGGGCCGAGCTGGTGCAATTAATGCAAAAGTTCATGCCACGATGTCGCGTCGGAACTTTTCTCTAAGGACTCACCCGATACACACCATGGGACCCTAAACTCATGTTTTTTGTTGCATTTCGTAATGTTTGGGTGCATTTATTACCGTTTTGTTGCTACACTTAACTCGGTGCAAATGGGCCAATCTGGTAAAATTAATGCAAAAGTTCGTATCACGAAGTCGCGTCTGAACTTGTCACAACGAACCCGCCCGATCCACACATTTGGACCCTAAACTCATGTTTCAGTGTATTTCGTAATGTTTGGGTGCACTTGGGACAGTTTCGCTACTGCACTAAACTCGGTGCAAAATGGGCCGAATTGGTGCAATTAATGCAAAAGTTCATGCCACGAAGTTGTGTCGGAACTTTTCGCTACGAACGCGCTCGATCCACACCATTGGACTCTAAACTCATGTTTTGTTGCATTTCGTAAAGTTAGGGTGCATTTGGGATCGTTTCGCTACTGCACTAGACTCGGTGCAAAATGGGCCAAACTGGTGCGATTAACGCAAAGGTTCATGCCACAAAGTCGCGTCTGAACTTGCCATGCCATGGGACCCTAAACTCATGTTTTGTTGCATTTCGTAATGTTTGGGTGTATTTGGGACCGTTTTATTACTGCACTAAACTCGGTGAAAATGAGCCAATCTGTTGCAATTAATGCAAAATTTCGTGCCACGAAGTCACCTTTGAACATGTCACTATGAACCCGCCCGATCGACACAATTGGACCCTAAACTCATGTTTCAGTGTGTTTCGTAATGTTTGGGTGCACTTGGGACCGTTTCGCTACTGCACTAAACTCGGTGCAAAATGGGCCGAACTGTTGCAATTAATGCAAAAGTTCATGCCACGAAGTCGTGTCGGACCTTTTCGCTACGAACGCGCCCGATCCACTCCATTGGACTCTAAACTCATGTTTTGTTGCATTTTGTAAAGTTTGGGTGCATTTGGGATCGTTTCGCTACTGCACTAAACTCGGTGCAAAATGGGCCGAACTGGTTTAATTAATGCAAAAGTTCATGCCACGAAGTCGCGTCGGAACTTTTCGCTAAGGACTCACCCGATACGCACCATGGGACCCTAAACTCATGTTTTTGTTGCATTTCGTAATGTTTGGGTGCATTTATGACCGTTTTATTACTACACTAAACTCGGTGCAAATGGGGCAATCTGGTGCAATTGATGCAAAAGTTCATGCCACGAAGTCGCGTCGAAATTTTTCGCTACGAACGCTCGAGAAAAACAGCATGGGACCCTAAACTCATGTTTTGTTGCATATCGTAAGATTTGGGTGCATTAGGGACCGTTTTGTTACTGCTCTAAATTAAAGCAAAATTTCGTATCACGAAGTCGCGTCTGAACTTGTCACTACGAACCTGCCCGATCAACACAATTGGACCCTAAACTCATGTTTCAGTGTGTTTCGTAATGTTTGGGTGCATTAGGGACCGTTTTGTTACTGCTCTAAATTAATGCAAAAGTTCATGCCACGAAGTCGTGTCTAAACTTGTCACTACGAACGCGCTCGATCCACACCATTGGACCCTAAACTCTTGTTTTTGTGTGTTTCGTAATGTTTGGGTGCACTTGGGACCATTTCGCTGCTGCACTAACCTCGTTGCAAAATGGGACGAACTGGTGCAATTAATGCTAAAGTTCATGCCACGAAGTTGTGTCGGAATTTTTTGCTACGAACGCACCTGATCCACACCATTGGACTCTAAACTCATGTTTTGTTGCATTTCGTAAAGTTTGGATGCATTTGGGATCGTTTCGCTACTGCACTAAACTCGATGCAAAATGGGCCGAACTGGTGCAATTAATGCAAAAGTTCATACCACGATGTTGTGCCGGAACTTTTCGTAATGAATGCGCCCGATCCACACCATTGGACTCTAGACTCATATTTTGTTGCATTTCGTAAAGTTTGGGTGCATTTGGGATCGTTTCACTATTGCACTAAACTCGGTGCAAAATGGGCCAAACTGGTGCGATTAATGCAAAAGTGAATGCCACGAAGTCGCGACGGAACTTTTCCCTAAGAACTCACCCGATACACACTATGGAACCCAAAACTCATGTTTTGTTGCATTTCGTAATGTTTTGGTGCATTTGGGACCGTTTTGTTACTGCACTAAACTTGGTGCAAATGGGCCAATCTGGTGCAATTAATGCAAAAGTTCGTCTCCCGATGTCACGTCTGAACTTGTCACTACGAACGTGCCCAATCCACACCATTGGACCCTAAACTCATGTTTTAGTATGTTTCAAAATGTTTGGGTGCACTCGGGACCGTTGAGCTACTGCACTAAACTCGGTGCCAAATGGGACGAACTGGCGCAATTAATGCAAAAGTTCATGCCACGAAGACGTGTCGGAACTTTTCGCTACGAACGCACCCGATCCACACCACTGGACTCTAAACTCATGTTTTGTTTCTTTTCGTAAAGTTTGGGTGCATTTGGGATCGTTTCGCTACTGCACTAAACTCGGTACAAAATGGGCCGAGCTGGTGCAATTAATGCAAAAGGTCATGCCACGAAGTCGCGTCGGAACTTTTCTGTAAGGACTCACCCGATACACACCATGGGACCCTAAACGCATGTTTTTTGTTGCATTTCGTAATGTTTGGGTGCATTTATTACCGTTTTGTTGCTACACTAAACTCGGTGCAAATGGGCCAATCTGGTGCAATTAATGCAAAAGTTCGTATCACGAAGTCGCGTCTGAACTTGTCACAATGAACCCGCCCGATCCACACAATTGGACCCTAAACTCATGTTTCAGTGTGTTTCGTAATGTTTGGGTGCACTTGGGACCGTTTCGCTACTGCACTAAACTCGGTGCAAAATGGGCCGAACTGGTGCAATTAATGCAAAAGTTCATGCCACGAAGTCGTGTCGGACCTTTTCGCTACGAACGCGCCCGATCCACTCCATTGGACTCTAAACTCATGTTTTGTTGCATTTTGTAAAGTTTGGGTGCATTTGGGATCGTTTCGCTACTGCACTAAACTCGGTGCAAAATGGGCCGAACGGGTGCAATTAATGCAAAAGTTCATGCCACGAAGTCGCGTTGGAACTTTTCGCTAAGGACTCACCGGATACACACCATGGGACCCTAAACTCATGTTTTTGTTGCATTTCGTAATGTTTGGGTGCATTTATTACCGTTTTGTTGCTACACTAAACTCGGTGCAAATGGGCCAATCTGGTGCAATTAATGCAAAAGTTCGTATCACGAAGTCGCGTCTGAACTTGTCACAATGAACCCGCCCGATCCACACAATTGGACCTTAAACTCATGTTTCAGTGTGTTTCGTAATGTTTGGGTGCACTTGGGACAGTTTCGCTACTGCACTAAACTCGGTGCAAAATGGGCCGAATTGGTGCAATTAATGCAAAAGTTCATGCCACGAAGTTGTGTCGGAACTTTTCGCTACGAACACGCCCGATCCACACCATTGGACTCTAAACTCATGTTTTGTGGCATTTCGTAAAGTTAGGGTGCATTTGGGATCGTTTCGCTACTGCACTAGACTCGGTGCAAAATGGGCCGAACTTGTTTAATTAATGGAAAGGTTCATGCCACGAAGTCGCGTCTGAACTTGTCATGCCATGGGACCCAAAACTCATGTTTTGTTGCATTTCGTAATGTTTGGGTGCATTTGGGACCGTTTTATTACTGCACTAAACTCGGTGAAAATATGCCAATCTGTTGCAATTAATGCAAAATTTCGTGCCACGAAGTCACCTTTGAACATGTCACTACGAACCCGCCCTGATCGACACAATTGGACACTAAACTCATGTTTCAGTGTGTTTCGTAATGTTTGGGTGCACTTGGGACCGTTTCGCTACTGCACTAAACTCGGTCCAAAATGGGACGAACTGGCGCAATTAATGCAAAAGTTCATGCCACGAAGACGTGTCGGAACTTTTCGCTACGAACCCACCCGATCCACACCATTGGACTCTAAACTCATGTTTTGTTGCTTTTCGTAAAGTTTGGGTGCATTTGGGATCGTTTCGCTACTGCACTAAACTCGGTGCAAAATGGCCCGAGCTGGTGCAATTAATGCAAAAAAGTTCATGCCACGAAGTCGCGTCGGAACTTTTCTCTAAGGACTCACACGATACACACCATGGAACCCTAAACTCATGTTTTTGTTGCATTTCGTAATGTTGGGGTGCATTTATTACCGTTTTGTTGCTACACTAAACTCGGTGCAAATGGGCCAATCTGGTGCAATTAATGCAAAAGTTCGTATCACGAAGTCGCGTCTGAACTTGTCACAATGAACCCGCCCGATCCACACAATTGGACCCTAAACTCATGTTTCAGTGTGTTTCGTAATGTTTGGGTGCACTTGGGACAGTTTCGCTACTGCACTAAACTCGGTGCAAAATGGGCCGAATTGGTGCAATTAATGCAAAAGTTCATGCCACGAAGTTGTGTCGGAACTTTTCGCTACGAACGCGCCCGATCCACACCATTGGACTCTAAACTCATGTTTTGTGGCATTTCGTAAAGTTAGGGTGCATTTGGGATCGTTTCGCTACTGCACTAGACTCGGTGCAAAATGGGCCGAACTTGTTTAATTAATGGAAAGGTTCATGCCACGAAGTCGCGTCTGAACTTGTCATGCCATGGGACCAAAAACTCATGTTTTGTTGCATTTCGTAATGTTTGGGTGCATTTGGGACCGTTTTATTACTGCACTAAACTCGGTGAAAATGAGCCAATCAGTTGCAATTAATGCAAAATTTCATGCCACGAAGTCACCTTTGAACATGTCACTACGAACCCGCCCGATCGACACAATTGGACCCTAAACTCATGTTTCAGTGTGTTTCGTAATGTTTGGGTGCACTTGGGACCGTTTCGGTACTGCACTAAACTCGGTGCAAAATGGGACGAACTGGCGCAATTAATGCAAAAGTTCATGCCACGAAGTCGCGTCGGGCCTTTTCGCTACGAACGCACCCGATCCACACCATTGGACTCTAAACTCATGTTTTGTTGCCTTTTGTAAAGTTTGGGTGCATTTGGGATCGTTTCGCTACTGCACTAAACTCGGTGCAAAATGGGCCGAGCTGGTGCAATTAATGCAAAAGTTCATGCCACGATGTCGCGTCGGAACTTTTCTCTAAGGACTCACCCGATACACACCATGGGACCCTAAACTCATGTTTTTGTTGCATTTCGTAATGTTTGGGTGCATTTATTACCGTTTTGTTGCTACACTTAACTCGGTGCAAATGGGCCAATCTGGTAAAATTAATGCAAAAGTTCGTATCACGAAGTCGCGTCTGAACTTGTCACAACGAACCCGCCCGATCCACACATTTGGACCCTAAACTCATGTTTCAGTGTATTTCGTAATGTTTGGGTGCACTTGGGACAGTTTCGCTACTGCACTAAACTCGGTGCAAAATGGGCCGAATTGGTGCAATTAATGCAAAAGTTCATGCCACGAAGTTGTGTCGGAACTTTTCGCTACGAACGCGCTCGATCCACACCATTGGACTCTAAACTCATGTTTTGTTGCATTTCGTAAAGTTAGGGTGCATTTGGGATCGTTTCGCTACTGCACTAGACTCGGTGCAAAATGGGCCGAACTTGTTAATTAATGGAAAGGTTCATGCCACGAAGTCGCGTCTGAACTTGTCATGCCATGGGACCAAAACTCATGTTTTGTTGCATTTCGTAATGTTTGGGTGCATTTGGGACCGTTTTATTACTGCACTAAACTCGGTGAAAATGAGCCAATCAGTTGCAATTAATGCAAAATTTCATGCCACGAAGTCACCTTTGAACATGTCACTACGAACCCGCCCGATCGACACAATTGGACCCTAAACTCATGTTTCAGTGTGTTTCGTAATGTTTGGGTGCACTTGGGACCGTTTCGGTACTGCACTAAACTCGGTGCAAAATGGGACGAACTGGCGCAATTAATGCAAAAGTTCATGCCACGAAGTCGCGTCGGGCCTTTTCGCTACGAACGCACCCGATCCACACCATTGGACTCTAAACTCATGTTTTGTTGCCTTTTGTAAAGTTTGGGTGCATTTGGGATCGTTTCGCTACTGCACTAAACTCGGTGCAAAATGGGCCGAGCTGGTGCAATTAATGCAAAAGTTCATGCCACGATGTCGCGTCGGAACTTTTCTCTAAGGACTCACCCGATACACACCATGGGACCCTAAACTCATGTTTTTGTTGCATTTCGTAATGTTTGGGTGCATTTATTACCGTTTTGTTGCTACACTTAACTCGGTGCAAATGGGCCAATCTGGTAAAATTAATGCAAAAGTTCGTATCACGAAGTCGCGTCTGAACTTGTCACAACGAACCCGCCCGATCCACACATTGGACCCTAAACTCATGTTTCCGTGTATTTCGTAATGTTTGGGTGCACTTGGGACAGTTTCGCTACTGCACTAAACTCGGTGCAAAATGGGCCGAATTGGTGCAATTAATGCAAAAGTTCATGCCACGAAGTTGTGTCGGAACTTTTCGCTACGAACGCGCTCGATCCACACCATTGGACTCTAAACTCATGTTTTGTGGCATTTCGTAAAGTTAGGGTGCATTTGGGATCGTTTCGCTACTGCACTAGACTCGGTGCAAAATGGGCCAAACTGGTGCGATTAACGCAAAGGTTCATGCCACAAAGTCGCGTCTGAACTTGCCATGCCATGGGACCCTAAACTCATGTTTTGTTGCATTTCGTAATGTTTGGGTGTATTTGGGACCGTTTTATTACTGCACTAAACTCGGTGAAAATGAGCCAATCTGTTGCAATTAATGCAAAATTTCGTGCCACGAAGTCACCTTTGAACATGTCACTATGAACCCGCCCGATCGACACAATTGGACCCTAAACTCATGTTTCAGTGTGTTTCGTAATGTTTGGGTGCACTTGGGACCGTTTCGCTACTGCACTAAACTCGGTGCAAAATGGGCCGAACTGTTGCAATTAATGCAAAAGTTCATGCCACGAAGTCGTGTCGGACCTTTTCGCTACGAACGCGCCCGATCCACTCCATTGGACTCTAAACTCATGTTTTGTTGCATTTTGTAAAGTTTGGGTGCATTTGGGATCGTTTCGCTACTGCACTAAACTCGGTGCAAAATGGGCCGAACTGGTTTAATTAATGCAAAAGTTCATGCCACGAAGTCGCGTCGGAACTTTTCGCTAAGGACTCACCCGATACGCACCATGGGACCCTAAACTCATGTTTTTGTTGCATTTCGTAATGTTTGGGTGCATTTATGACCGTTTTATTACTACACTAAACTCGGTGCAAATGGGGCAATCTGGTGCAATTGATGCAAAAGTTCATGCCACGAAGTCGCGTCGAAATTTTTCGCTACGAACGCTCGAGAAAAACAGCATGGGACCCTAAACTCATGTTTTGTTGCATATCGTAAGGTTTGGGTGCATTAGGGACCGTTTTGTTACTGCTCTAAATTAAAGCAAAATTTCGTATCACGAAGTCGCGTCTGAACTTATCACTACGAACCTGCCCGATCAACACAATTGGACCCTAAACTCATGTTTCAGTGTGTTTCGTAATGTTTGGGTGCATTAGGGACCGTTTTGTTATTGCTCTAAATTAATGCAAAAGTTCATGCCACGAAGTCGTGTCTAAACTTGTCACTACGAACGCGCTCGATCCACACCATTGGACCCTAAACTCTTGTTTTTGTGTGTTTCGTAATGTTTGGGTGCACTTGGGACCATTTCGCTGCTGCACTAACCTCGTTGCAAAATGGGACGAACTGGTGCAATTAATGCAAAAGTTCATGCCACGAAGTTGTGTCGGAATTTTTGCTACGAACGCACCTGATCCACACCATTGGACTCTAAACTCATGTTTTGTTGCATTTCGTAAAGTTTGGATGCATTTGGGATCGTTTCGCTACTGCACTAAACTCGGTGCAAAATGGGCCGAACTGGTGCAATTAATGCAAAAGTTCATTCCACGAAGTTGTGCCGGAACTTTTCGTAATGAATGCGCCCGATCCACACCATTGGACTCTAGACTCATATTTTGTTGCATTTCGTAAAGTTTGGGTGCATTTGGGATCGTTTCACTATTGCACTAAACTCGGTGCAAAATGGGCCAAACTGGTGCGATTAATGCAAAAGTGAATGCCACGAAGTCGCGACGGAACTTTTCCCTAAGAACTCACCCGATACACACTATGGAACCCAAAACTCATGTTTTGTTGCATTTCGTAATGTTTTGGTGCATTTGGGACCGTTTTGTTACTGCACTAAACTCGGTGCAAATGGGCCAATCTGGTGCAATTAATGCAAAAGTTCGTCTCCCGATGTCACGTCTGAACTAGTCACTACGAACGTGCCCAATCCACACCATTGGACCCTAAACTCATGTTTTAGTATGTTTCAAATGTTTGGGTGCACTCGGGACCGTTGAGCTACTGCACTAAACTCGGTGCCAAATGGGACGAACTGGCGCAATTAATGCAAAAGTTCATGCCACGAAGACGTGTCGGAACTTTTCGCTACGAACGCACCCGATCCACACCACTGGACTCTAAACTCATGTTTTGTTTCTTTTCGTAAAGTTTGGGTGCATTTGGGATCGTTTCGCTACTGCACTAAACTCGGTACAAAATGGGCCGAGCTGGTGCAATTAATGCAAAAGGTCATGCCACGAAGTCGCGTCGGAACTTTTCTGTAAGGACTCACCCGATACACACCATGGGACCCTAAACGCATGTTTTTTGTTGCATTTCGTAATGTTTGGGTGCATTTATTACCGTTTTGTTGCTACACTAAACTCGGTGCAAATGGGCCAATCTGGTGCAATTAATGCAAAAGTTCGTATCACGAAGTCGCGTCTGAACTTGTCACAACGAACCCGCCTGATCCACACAATTGGACCCTAAACTCATGTTTCAGTGTGTTTCGTAATATTTGGGTGCACTTGGGACAGTTTCGCTACTGCACTAAACTCGGTGCAAAATGGGCCGAATTGGTGCAATTAATGCAAAAGTTCATGCCACGAAGTTGTGTCGGAACTTTTCGCTACGAACACGCCCGATCCACACCATTGGACTCTAAACTCATGTTTTCTGGCATTTCGTAAAGTTAGGGTGCATTTGGGATCGTTTCGCTACTGCACTAGACTCGGTGCAAAATGGGCCGAACTGGTTTAATTAATGCAAAGGTTCATGCCACGAAGTCGTGTCTGAACTTGTCATGCCGTGGGATCCAAAACTCATGTTTTGTTGCATTTCGTAATGTTTGGGTGCATTTGGGACCGTTTTATTACTGCACTAAACTCGGTGAAAATGAGCCAATCTGTTGCAATTAATGCAAAATTTCGTGCCACGAAGTCACCTTTGAACATGTCACTATGAACCTGCCCGATCGACACAATTGGACCCTAAACTCATGTTTTAGTGTGTTTCGTAATGTTTGGGTGCACTTGGGACCATTTCGCTACTGCACTAAACTCGGTGCAAAATGGGCCGAACTGGTGCAATTAATGCAAAAGTTCATGCCACGAAGTCGTGTCGGACCTTTTCGCTACGAACGCGCCCGATCCACTCCATTGGACTCTAAACTCATGTTTTGTTGCATTTTGTAAAGTTTGGGTGCATTTGGGATCGTTTCGCTACTGCACTAAACTCGGTGCAAAATGGGCCGAACGGGTGCAATTAATGCAAAAGTTCATGCCACGAAGTCGCGTCGGAACTTTTCGCTAAGGACTCACCGGATACACACCATGGGACCCTAAACTCATGTTTTTGTTGCATTTCGTAATGTTTGGGTGCATTTATTACCGTTTTGTTGCTACACTAAACTCGGTGCAAATGGGCCAATCTGGTGCAATTAATGCAAAAGTTCGTATCACGAAGTCGCGTCTGAACTTGTCACAACGAACCTGCCCGATCCACACAATTGGACCCTAAACTCATGTTTCAGTGTATTTCGTAATGTTTGGGTGCACTTGGGACAGTTTCGCTACTGCACTAAACTCGGTGCAAAATGGGCCGAATTGGTGCAATTAATGCAAAAGTTCATGCCACGAAGTTGTGTCGGAACTTTTCGCTACGAACGCGCTCGATCCACACCATTGGACTCTAAACTCATGTTTTGTGGCATTTCGTAAAGTTAGGGTGCATTTGGGATCGTTTCGCTACTGCACTAGACTCGGTGCAAAATGGGCCAAGCAGGTTTAATTAACGCAAAGGTTCATGCCACAAAGTCGCGTCTGAACTTGCCATGCCATGGGACCCTAAACTCATGTTTTGTTGCATTTCGTAATGTTTGGGTGTATTTGGGACCGTTTTATTACTGCACTAAACTCGGTGAAAATGAGCCAATCTGTTGCAATTAATGCAAAATTTCGTGCCACGAAGTCACCTTTGAACATGTCACTATGAACCCGCCCGATCGACACAATTGGACCCTAAACTCATGTTTCAGTGTGTTTCGTAATGTTTGGGTGCACTTGGGACCGTTTCGCTACTGCACTAAACTCGGTGCAAAATGGGCCGAACTGTTGCAATTAATGCAAAAGTTCATGCCACGAAGTCGTGTCGGACCTTTTCGCTACGAACGCGCCCGATCCACTCCATTGGACTCTAAACTCATGTTTTGTTGCATTTTGTAAAGTTTGGGTGCATTTGGGATCGTTTCGCTACTGCACTAAACTCGGTGCAAAATGGGCCGAACTGGTTTAATTAATGCAAAAGTTCATGCCACGAAGTCGCGTCGAAACTTTTCGCTAAGGACTCACCGATACGCACCATGGGACCCTAAACTCATGTTTTTGTTGCATTTCGTAATGTTTGGGTGCATTTATGACCGTTTTATTACTACACTAAACTCGGTGCAAATGGGGCAATCTGGTGCAATTGATGCAAAAGTTCATGCCACGAAGTCGCGTCGAAATTTTCGCTACGAACGCTCGAGAAAAACAGCATGGGACCCTAAACTCATGTTTTGTTGCATATCGTAAGGTTTGGGTGCATTAGGGACCGTTTTGTACTGCTCTAAATTAAAGCAAAATTTCGTATCACGAAGTCGCGTCTGAACTTGTCACTACGAACCTGCCCGATCAACACAATTGGACCCTAAACTCATGTTTCAGTGTGTTTCGTAATGTTTGGGTGCATTAGGGACCGTTTTGTTATTGCTCTAAATTAATGCAAAAGTTCATGCCACGAAGTCGTGTCTAAACTTGTCACTACGAACGCGCTCGATCCACACCATTGGACCCTAAACTCTTGTTTTTGTGTGTTCGTAATGTTTGGGTGCACTTGGGACCATTTCGCTGCTGCACTAACCTCGTTGCAAAATGGGACGAACTGGGTGCAATTAATGCAAAAGTTCATGCCACGAAGTGTGTCGGAATTTTTGCTACGAACGCACCTGATCCACACCATTGGACTCTAAAC
>NW_024376533.1:0-46564 GCF_016808335.1 Panicum virgatum
CGGGTGCGTTCCTTGCAAAAATTCTGACGCGACTTCATGGCACGAACTTTTGCACTTGTTAGGCCCGTTTTGACCGAGTTCCGTAAGGCAACCAAACGATCCCAAATGCACCCAATTGTAGGAAACGCACCGCAACGTCAGTTTAGGTTCCTATAAGGTGATTGGGTGCGTTCATTGCGGAAAAATTCCCAACGTTACTTCGTGGCACGAACTTTTGCACTAGTTCGGCCCGTTTTGCACTGAGTTCCGAAAGGCAACCAAACGGTCCCAAATGCACCCAAATAGTACAAAACGCACAAAAACGTCAATTAAGGTCCCAATGGCGTGGATCGGGTGCATTCGTTGCGAAAAATTCCGACGCGAGTTCGTGGCACGAACTTTTGCACTATTTCGTAAGGCAACCAAACGGTCCCAAAACCCAAATAGTATGAAACGCACCAAAATTTTTAGTGTAAGGTCCAATGGGATGGATCGGGTGCGTTCATTGCGAAAAATTCCGACGCGACTTCGTGGCACGAATTTTTACACTAGTTCGCCCTGTTTTGCTCCGAGTTTCGTAAGGCAACCAAACGGTCCTAAATGCACCCAAATAGTTCGAAATGCACCAAAATGTCAGTTTAGGGTCCAATGGGGGTGGATCGGGTGCGTTCCTTGCGAAAAATTCCGATGCGACTTCGTGCCACGAACTTTTGCACTAGTTCGGCCCGTTTTGCATCGAGTTTCGTAAGGCAACCAAACGGTTTCCAAATGCACCGAAATAGTACGAAACGCACCAAAATATTTAGTTTAGGGTGCAATGGGATGGATTAGGTGCATTTGATGCGAAAAATTCCTACGCGACTTCGTGGCACGAACTTTTGCTCTAGTTCGGCCCGTTTTGCACCGAATTCCGTATGGCAACCAAACGGTCCCAAATGCGCCCAAATAATATGAAACGTACCAAAACATCAGTTTGGGGTCCAATGGGGTGGATCGGGTGCGTTCGTTCCGAAAAATACCGACGCGACTTCGTGGCACGAACTTTTGCACTAGTTCGGCTCGTTTTGCACCGAATTCTGTAAGGCAACAAAACGGTCCCAAATGCACCCAAATAGGTCGAAACGCACCAAAACATCAGTTTAGGGTCCAATGGGGTGGATCGGGTGCGTTCGTTGCGAAAAATTCTGACGTGACTTCGTGGCACGAAGTTTTTGCACTAGTTCGGCCCGTTTTGCACCGAGTTCCGTAAGGCAACCAAACGCTCCAAAATGCACCCGAATAGTACAAAACGTCAGTTTAGGGTCCAATGGGGTGATCGGGTGCGTTCCTTGCGAAAAATTCTGACGCGACTTCATGGCACAAACTTTTGCACTAATTGGGCCCGTTTTGCACCGAGTTCCGTAAGGCAACCAAACGATTCCAAATGCACCCAAATATGTAGGAAACACACCACAACGTCAGTTTAGGTTCCTATAAGGTTGATCGGGTGCGTTCATTGCGAAAAATTCCGACGTTACTTCGTGGCACGAACTTTTGCACTAGTTCGGCCCGTTTTGTAGTGAGTTCCGAAAGGCAACCAAACGGTCCCAAATGCCCCCAAATAGTACAAAACGCGCAAAAACGTCAATTTAAGGTCCAATGGGGTGGATCGGGTGCGTTCGTTGCGAAAAATTCCGATGCGACTTCGTGGCACGAACTTTTGCACTAGTTCGGCCCATTTTGCACCTAGTTCCGTAAGGCAACCAAACGGTCCCAAATGCACCCAAATAATACGAAACGTACCAAACATCAGTTTAGGGTCCAATGGGGTGGATCGGGTGCGTTCGTTGCGAAAAATTCCGACGTGACTTCGTGGCACGAACTTTTGCACTAGTTCGGCATGTTTTGCACTGAGTTTTGTAAGGCAACCAAACGGTTCCAAATGCACCGAAATAGTACGAAACGCACCAAAATATTTAGTTTAGGGTGCAATGGGGTGGATTAGGTGCATTTGATGCGAAAAATTCCTACGCGACTTCGTGGCACGAACTTTTGCTCTAGTTCGGCCCGTTTTGCACCGAATTCCGTATGGCAACCAAACGGTCCCAAATGCGCCCAAATAATATGAAACGTACCAAAACATCAGTTTGGGGTCCAATGGGGTGGATCGGGTGCGTTCGTTCCGAAAAATACCGACGCGACTTCGTGGCACGAACTTTTGCACTAGTTCGGCTCGTTTTGCACCGAATTCTGTAAGGCAACAAAACGGTCCCAAATGCACCCAAATAGGTCGAAACGCACCAAAACATCAGTTTAGGGTCCAATGGGGTGGATCGGGTGCGTTCGTTGCGAAAAATTCTGAGGCGACTTCGTGCCACGAACTTTTGCACTAGTTCGGCCCGTTTTGCACCAAGTTCCGTAAGGCAACCAAACGGTCCCCAAATGCACCCAAATATTACGATACGTAGCAAAATGTCAGTTTAGGTTCCAATGGGGTGGATCGGGTGCGTTCGTTGCGAAAAATTCCAACGCGACTTCGTGCCACGAACTTTTGCACTTGTTCGGCCCGTTTTGCACCGAGTTCCGTAAAGCAACCAAAGGTCCCAAATGCACCCAAATAGTACGAAACGAACCAAAACGTCAGTTTAGGGTCCAATGGTGTGGATCGGGTGCGTTCCTTGCAAAAAATTCCGACGCGACTTCGTGGCACGAACTTTTGCACTAGTTCGGCCCGTTTTGCACCAAATTCCGTTAGGCAACCCAAACAATCCCAAATGCGCCCAAATAATACGAAACGTAAAAAAAACATCAGTTTAGGGTCCAATGGGGTGGATCGGATGCGTTCGTTGCGAAAAATTCTGATGTGACTTCGTGGCATGAACTTTTGCACTAGTTCGGCCCGTTTTGCACCGAGTTCCGTAAGGCAACCAAATCTTCCAAAATGCACCCAAATAGTACAAAACGCTCCAAACCGTCAGTTTAGGGTCCAATGGGGTAGATCGGCTGCGTTCCTTGCAAAAAATTCTGACGCGACTTCATGACACGAACTTTCGCACTAGTTAGGCCCGTTTTTCACCGAGTTCCGTAAGGCAACCAAACGATCCCAAACGCACCCAAATTGTAGGAAATGCACCACAACATTAGTTTAGGTTCCTATAAGGTTGATCGGGTACGTTCATTGCGAAAAATTCCGACGTTACTTCGTGGCACGAACTTTTGCACTAGTTCGGCTTGTTTTGCACTGAGTTTCGAAAAGGCAACCAAACGGTCCCAAATGCACCCAAATCGTACAAAACGCGCAAAAACGTCAATTTAAGGTCCAATGGGGTGGATCAGGTGCGTTCGTTGCGAAAAATTCTGACCCGATTTCGTGTCACGAACTTTTGCACCAGTTAATCACGTTTTGCACTGAGTTTCGTAAGGCAACCAAACGGTCCCAAATGTGCCTAAATAATATGAAACGTACCAAAACATCAGTTTAGTGTCCCATGGGGTGGATCGGGTGCGTTCGTTGTGAAAAATTCCGACGCGACTTCGTGGCACGATCTTTTGCACTATTTTCGCCTGTTTTGCACCGAGTTCCGTATGGCAACCAAACGTTCCCAAATGCACCCAAATAGTACGAAACATAGCAAAACGTCAGTTTAGGGTCCAAAGGGGTGGATCGTTAGCGTTCGTTGCAAAAAATTCTGACACGACTTCGTGGCACGAACTTCTGCACTGGTTCGGCCCGTTTTGCACCGAGTTTCTTAAGGCAACCAAACGGTCCCAAATGCACCCAAATAGTACAAAACGCACAAAAACATCAATTTAAAGTCCAATGGGGTGGATCGGGTGCGTTCGTTGCGAAAAATTCTGACACGACTTCGTGGCACGAACATTTGCACTAGTTCGGCACGTTTTGCACTGAGTTTTGTAAGGCAACCAAACGGTCCCAACACCCAAATAGTATGAAACGCACCAAAATTTTTAGTTTAGGGTCCAATGGGGTGGATCGGGTGCGTTCGTGGCGAAAAATTCCGACGTGACATCGTGGCACGAATTTTTGCACTAGTTCGGCCCGTTTTGCACCGAGTTTCGTAAGGCAACCAAACGGTTCCAAAGGCACCGAAATAGTACGAAACATACCAAAATATTTAGTTTAGGGTGCAATGGGGTGGATTAGGTGCGTTTGATGCGAAAAATTCCTACGCGACTTCGTTGCACGAACTTTTGTTCTAGTTCGGCCCGTTTTGCACCGAATTTCGTAAGGCAACCAAACGGTCCCAAATGCGCCCAAATAATATGAAACATACCAAAACATCAGTTTGGGTTCCAATGAGGTGGATCGGGTGTGTTCGTTCCGAAAAATTCCGACGCGACTTCGTGGCACGAGCTTTTGCACTAGTTCGGCTCGTTTTGCACCGAGTTCTGTAAGGCAACCAAACGGTCCCAATTGCACCCAAATAGTTCGAAACGCACCAAAACATCAGTGTAGGGTCCAATGGGGTGGATCGGATGTGTTCGTTGCGAAAAATTCTGAGGCGAATTCGCGGCACGAACTTTTGCACTAGTTTGGCCCGTTTTGCACCAAGTTCCGTAAGGCAACCAAACGGTCCCAAATGCACCCAAATAGTACGATACGTAGCAAAACGTCAGTTTAGGTTCCAATGGGGTGGATCGGGTGCGTTCGTTGCGAAAAATTCCGACACGACTTCGTGGCACGAACATTTGCACTAGTTCGGCCCGTTTTGCACCGAGTTCCGTAAGGCAACCAAACAGTCCCAAATGCACCCAAATAATACGAAACGCACCACAACGTCAGTTTAGGTACCTATAAGGTGGATCGGGTGCGTTCGTTGCGAAAAATTCTGATGCGACTTCGTGGCACGAACTTTTGCACTAGTTCGGCACTTTTTGCACCGAGTTCCGAAAGGCAACCAAACGGTACCAAATGCACCCAAATGGTACGAAACATGCCAAGACGTCAATTTAGGGTCCAATGGGGTGGATCAAGTGCGTTCGTTGCGAAAAATTCTGACGCGACCTCGTGGCACGAACTTTTGCACTAGTTCGGCACGTTTTGCACTGAGTTTCGTAAGGCAACCAAACGGTCCCAAATACACCCATAGTATGAAACGCACCATAATTTTTAGTTTAGGGTAAAATGGGGTGGATCAGGTCCATTCGTTGTGAAAAATTCCGACGCGACTTCGTGGCACGAATTTTTGCACTATTTCGGCCTGTTTTGCTCCGAGTTTCGTAAGGCAACCAAACGGTCCCAAATGCACCCAAATAGTTTGAAACGCACCAAAATGTTAGTTTAGGGTCCAATGGGTGGATCGGGTTCTTTGGTTGCGAAAAATTCCAACGCGACTTCGTGGCACGAACTTTTGCACTTGTTCAGCTCGTTTTGCACCGAGTTCCGTAAGGCAACCAATGGTCCCAAATGCACCCAAATAGTACGAAACGCACAAAAACATAAGTTTAGGGTCCAACGGATTGGATCGGGTGTGTTCCTTACAAAAAATTCTGACGCGACTTCGTGGCACGAACTTTTGCACTAGTTCGGCCCGTTTTGCACTAAGTATCGTAAGGCAACCAAACGGTTCCAAATGCACTAAAATAGTACGAAACGCAAAAACAAATTTAGTTTAGTGTCCAATGGGGTGGATCAGGTGCGTTCGATGCGAAAAATTCCTACGCGACTTCGTGGCACGAACTTTTGCTCTAGTTCGGCCCGTTTTGCAACGAATTCCGTAAGGCAACCAAACGGTCCCAAATGTGCCCAAATAATACGAAACGTACCAAAACATCAGTTTAGGGTCCAAAGGGGTGGATCGGGTGCGTTCGTTGCAAAAAATTCTGACATGACTTCGTGGCACGAACTTCTGCACTAGTTTGGCTCGTTTTGCACCGAGTTTCGTAAGGCAACCAAACGGTCCCAAATGCACCCAAATAGTACAAAACACACCAAAACATCAGTTTAGGTTTCTATAAGGTTGATCGGGTGCGTTCATTGCGAAAAATTCCGACGTTACTTCGTGGCACGAACTTTTGCACTAGTTCGGCCCGTTTTGCACTGAGTTCCGAAAGGCAACCAAATGGTCCCAAATGCACCCAAATAGTACAAAATGCGCAAAAACGTCAATTTAAGGTCCAATGGGGTGGATCGGGTGCGTTCGTTGAGAAAAAATCCGACGCGACTTGGTGGCACGATCTTTTGCACTAGTTCGGCACGTTTTGCACTAAGTTTCGTAAGGCACCCAAACGGTCCCAAATACACCCAAATAGTATGAAACACACCATAATTTTTAGTTTAGGGTCCAATGGGGTGGATCGGGTGCGTTCGTTGCGAAAAATTCCGACGCGACTTCGTGGCACGAATTTCTGCACTAGTTCGACCTGTTTTGCTCCGAGTTTCGTAAGGCAACCAAACGGTCACAAATGCACCCAAATAGTTTGAAACGCACCAAAATGTTAGTTTAGGGTCCAATGTGTGGATTGGGTGCTTTCGTTGCGAAAAATTCCAACGCGACTTCGTGGCACGAACCTTTGCACTTGTTCGGCCCGTTTTGCACCGAGTTCCGAAAGGCAACCAACTGTCCCAAATGCACCCAAATAGTACGAAACACACCAAAACATCAGTTTAGGGTCCAACGGAGTGGATCAGGTGCATTCCTTGCAAAATATTCCGACGCGACTTCGTGGCACGAACTTTTGCACTAGTTCGGCCCGTTTAGCACCGAATTCCGTAAGGCAACCAAACGGTCCCAAATGCGCCCAAATAATATGAAACGTACCAAAACATCAGTTTAGGGTCCAATGGGGTGGATCGGGTGCGTTCGTTGCGAACAATTCTGACGTGACTTCGTGGCACGAACTTTTGCACTAGTTCGGCCCGTTTTGCACCGAGTTCCGTAAGGCAACCAAATGGTCCAAAATGCACCCGAATAGTACAAAGCGCACCAAGACGTCAGTTTAGGGTCCAATGGGGTGGATCGAGTGCCTTCCTTGCGAAAAATTATGACGCGACTTCATGGCACGAACTTTTGCACTAGTTAGGCCCGTTTGCACCGAGTTCCGTAAAGCAACCTTACGATCCCAAATGCACCCAAATTGTAGGAAATGTACCACAACGTCAGCTTAGATTCCTATAAGGTTGATCGGGTGTGTTCATTGCGAAAAATTCTAACGTTACTTCATGGCATGAACTTTTGCACTAGTTCGGCCCGTTTTGCACTGAGTTCCGAAAGGCAACCAAACGGTCTCAAATGCACCCAAATAGTACAAAACGCGCAAAAACATCAATTTAAAGTCCAATGGGGGTGCATTAGGTGCATTCGTTGCGAAAAATTCTGACGTAACTTCGTGGCACGAACTTTTACACTAGTTCGCCCCGTTTTGCACCGACTTCTGTAAGGCAACCAAACGGTCCAAAATGCACCTGAATAGTACAAAACGCACCAAAACGTCAGTTTAGGGTCTAATGGGGTGGATCGGGTGCCTTCCTTGCGAAAAATTCTGACGCGACTTCATGCCACGAACTTTTGCACTAGTTAAGCCCGTTTTGCACCGAGTTCCGTAAAGCAACCAAACGATCCCAAATGCACCCAAATATGCAGGAAACGGACCACAACGTCAGTTTAGGTTCCTATAAGGTTGATCGGGTGCGTTCATTGCGAAAAATTCTGACGATACTTCGTGGCATGAACTTTTGCACAAGTTCGGCCCGTTTTGCACTGAGTTCCGAAAGGCAACCAAATGGACCCAAATGCACCCAAATAGTACAAAACGCGCAAAAATGTCAATTTAAAGTCCAATGGGGTGGATCGGGTGCGTTCGTTGCGAAAAATTCCGACGCGACTTTGTGGCACGAACATTTGCACTAGTTCGGCACGTTTTGCACTGAGTTTTCGAAGGCAACCAAACAGTCCCAACACCCAAATAGTATGAAACGCACCAAAATTTTTAGTTTAGGGTCCAATGGGGTGTATCGGGTGCGTTCGTTGCGAAAAATTCCGACGCGACTTCGTGGCACGAATTTTTGCACTAATTCGGCCTGTTTTGCTCCGACTTTTGTAAGGCAACCAAACGGTCCCAAATGCACCCAAATAGTTTGAAACGCACCAAAATATTAGTTTAGGGTCCAATGGGTGGATCGGCTGCTTTCGTTGCGAAAAATTATGACGCGACTTCGTGGCACGAACTTTTGCACTAGTTCGGGCCGTTTTGCACCGAGTTCCGTAAGGCAACCAACGGTGCCAAATGCACCCAAATAGTACAAAACGCACCAAAACGTAAGTTTAGGGTCCAATGGAGTGGATCGGGTGTGTTACTTGCAAAAAATTCCGACGCGACTTCGTGGCACGAACTTTTGCACTAGTTCGGCCTGTTTTGTACCGAATTCCGTAAGGCAACCAAATGGTCCCAAATGCGCCCAAATAATACGAAACATACAAAAACATAAGTTTAGGGTCCAATGGGGTGGATCAGAAGTGTTCGTTGCGAAAATTCTGACTTGACTTCGTGGCACGAACTTGCACTAGTTCGGCCCGTTTTGCACCGAGTTCCGTAAGGCAACCAAACGGTCCAAAATGCACCCAAATAGTTTAAAACGCATCAAAACGTAAGTTTAGGGTCCAATGGGGTGGATCGGGTGCGTTCCTTGCGAAAAATTCTTACGCGACTTCATGGCACGAACTATTGCACTAGTTAGGCCCGTTTTGCACCGAGTTCCGTAAGGAAACCAAATGATCCCAAATGCATCCAAATTGTAGGAAATGCACCACAACATTAGTTTAGGTTCCTATAAGGTTGATCGAGTACATTCATTGCGAAAAATTCCGACGTTACTTCGTGGCACGAACTTTTGCACTAGTTCGGCCCGTTTTGCACTGAGTTTCGAACATCAACCAAACGGTCCCAAATGCACCCAAATAGTTCAAAATGCGCAAAAACGTCAATTTAAGGTCCAATGGGGTGGATCGGGTGCGTTCGTTGCAAAAAATTCCGACGCGACTTCGTGGCACGAACTTTTGCACTAGTTCGGCACGTTTTGCACTAAGTATCGTAAGGCAACCAAACGGTCCCAAAACCCAAATAGTATGAAACGCACCAAAATTTTTAGTTTAGGGTCCAATGGGGTGGATCGGGTGCGTTCATTGCGAAAAATTCCGACGCGACTTCGTGGCACGAATTTTTGCACTAGTTCGCCCTGTTTTGCTCCGAGTTTCGTAAGGCAACCAAACGGTCCCAAATGCACCCAAATAGTTTGGAACGCACCAAAATGTTAGTTTAGGTTCCAATGGGTGGATTAGGTGCTTTCGTTGCGAAAAATTCCAACGCGACTTCGTGGCACGAACTTTTGCACTTGTTCGGCCCGTTTTGCACCGAGTTCCGTACGGCAACCAACGGTGCCAAATGCACCCAAATAGTACGAAACGCACCAAAGCATCAGTTTAGGGTCCAACGGAGGGGATCGGGTGCGTTCCTTGCAAAAAATTCCGACACGACTTCGTGGCACTAACTTTTGCACTAGTTCGGCCCGTTTTGCACCGAATTCCGTAAGGCAACCAAACGGTCCCAAATGCGCCCAAATAATACGAAACATACCAAAACATCAGTTTAGGGTCCAATGAGGTGGATCGGGTGCGTTCGTTGCGAAAAATTCTGACGTGACTTCGTGGCACGAAGTTTTGCACTAGTTCGGCCCGTTTTGCACCGAGTTCCGTAAGGCAACCAAACGCTCGAAAATGCACCCGAATAGTACAAAACGCACCAAAACGTCAGTTTAGGGTCCAATTTGGTGGATCGGGTGCGTTCCTTGCGAAAAATTCTGACGCGACTTCATGGCACGAACTTTTGCACTAGTTAGGCCCGTTTTGCACCGAGTTCTGTAAGGCAACCAAATGATCCCAAATGCACCCAAATTGTAGCAAACGCACCACAATATCAGTTTAGGTTCCGATAAGGTTGATCGGGTACATTCATTGCGAAAAATTCCGACGTTACTTCGTGGCACGAACTTTTGCATAGTTTGGCCCGTTTTGCACTGAGTTTCGAACAGCAACCAAAAGGTCCCAAATGCACCCAAATAGTACAAAACGCACAAAAACGTCAATTTAAGGTCCAATGGGGTGGATCGGGTGCGTTCGTTGCAAAAAATTCCGACGCGACTTCGTGGCGCGAACTTTTGCACTAGTTCGGCACGTTTTGCACTAAGTTTCGTAAAGCAACCAAACAGTCCCAAAACCCAAATAGTATGAAACGCACCAAAATTTTTAGTTTAGGGTCCAATGGGGTGGATCGAGTGCGTTCGTGGCAAAAAATTCCGACACGACTTCGTGGCACGAACTTTTGCACTTGTTCGGCCCGTTTTACACCGAGTTCCGTACGGCAACCAACGGTCCCAAATGCACCCAAATAGTACGAAACGCACCAAAACGTCAGTTTAGGGTCCAACGGAGGGGATCGGGTGCATTCCTTGCAAAAAATTCCGATGCGACTTCGGGGAACGAACTTTTGGACTAGTTCGGCCCGTTTTGCACCGAATTCCGTAAGGCAACCAAACGGTCCCAAATGCACCCAAATAATACGAAACGTACCTAAACATCAGTTTAGGGTCCAATGGGATGGATCGGGTTTGTTCGTTGCGAAAAATTCTGACGTGACTTCGTGGCACGAACTTTTGCACTAGTTCGGCCCGTTTTGCACCGAGTTCCGTAAGGCAACCAACGGTCCAAACTGCATCCGAATAGTACAAAACGCAACAAAACGTCAGTTTAGGGTCCAATGGGGTGGATCGGGTGTGTTCCTTGCGAAAAATTCTGACGCGACTTCATGGCACGAACTTTTGCACTAGTTAGGCCCGTTTTGCACCGAGTTTCGTAAGGCAACCAAACGGTCCCAAATGCACCCAAATAATATGAAACGTACCAAAACATCAGTTTGGGGTCCAATGGGGTGGATCGTGTGTGTTCGTTCCGAAAAATTCCGACGCGACTTCGTGGCACGAACTTTTGCACTAGTTCGGCTCGTTTTGCACCGAGTTCTGTAAGGCAACCAAACGGTCCCAAATGCACCCAAATAGTTCGAAACGCACCAAAACATCAGTTTAGGGTCCAATGGGGTGGATCGGGTGCGTTCGTTGCGAAAAATTCTGAGGCGACTTCGCGGCACGAACTTTTGCACTAGTTCGGCCCGTTTTGCACCAAGTTCCGTAAGGCAACCAAACGGTCCCAAATGCAACCAAATAGTACGATACGTAGCAAAACGTCAGTTTAGGTTCCAATGGGGTGGATCGGGTGCGTTCGTTGCGAAAAATTCCGACACGACTTCGTGGCTCGAACATTTGCACTAGTTCGGCCCGTTTTGCACCGAGTTCCGTAAGGCAACCAAACAGTCCCAAATGCACCCAAATAATACGAAACGCACCACAACATCAGTTTAGGTACCTATAAGGTGGATCGGGTGCGTTCGTTGCGAAAAATTCTGATGCGACTTCGTGGCACGAACTTTTGCACTAGTTCGGCACTTTTTGCACCGAGTTCCGAAAGGCAACCAAACGGTCCCAAATGCACCCAAATGGTACGAAACGCGCCAAAACGTCAATTTAGGGTCCAATGGGGTGGATCAGGTGCGTTCGTTGCGAAAAATTCTGACGCGACCTCGTGGCACGAACTTTTGCACTAGTTCGGCACGTTTTGCACTGAGTTTCGTAAGGCAACCAAACGGTGCCAAATACACCCATAGTATGAAACGCACCATAATTTTTAGTTTAGGGTCCAATGGGGTGGATCGGGTCCATTCGTTGCAAAAAATTCCGACCAGACTTCGTGGCATGAATTTTGCCACTAGTTCGGCCTGTTTTGCTCCGAGATTCGTAAGGCAAACAAATGGTCCCAAATGCACCCAAATAGTTTGAAATGCATCAAAATGTTAGTTTAGGGTCCGATGGGTGGATCGGGTGCTTTCGTTGTGAAAAATTCCAACGCGACTTCGTAGCACGAACTTTTGCACTTGTTCGGCCCGTTTTGCACCGAGTTCCGTAAAGCATCCAAAGGTCCCAAATACACCCAAATAGTACGAAACAAACCAAAATGTCAGTTTAGGGTCCAATGGAGTGGATCGGGTGCGTTTCTTGCAAAAAATTCCGACGCGACTTCGTGGCACGAACTTTTGCACTAGTTCGGCCCATTTTGCACCGAATTCTGTTAGGCAACCAAACGATCCCAAATGCGCCCAAATAGAACAAAACGCTCCAAACCGTCAGTTTAGGGTCCAATGGGGTAGATCGGCTGCGTTCCTTGCGAAAAATTCTGACGCGACTTCATGGCACGAACTTTCGCACTAGTTAGGCCCGTTTTTCGCCGAGTTCCGTAAAGCAACCAAACGATCCCAAACGCACCCAAATTGTAGGAAACGCACCACAACATCAGTTTAGGTTCCTATAAGGTTGATCGGGTACGTTCATTGCGAAAAATTCCGACGTTACTTCGTGGCACGAACTTTTGCACTAGTTCGGCCTGTTTTGCACTGAGTTCGAAAGGCAACCAAACGGTCCCAAATGCAGCCAAATCGTACAAAACGCGCAAAAACGTCAATTTAAGGTCTAATGGGGTGGATCAGGTGCGTTCGTTGCGAAAAATTCCGACGCGATTTCGTGTCACGAACTTTTGCACCAGTTCAGCACGTTTTGCACTGAGTTTCGTAAGGCAACCAAACGGTCCCAAATGCACCGAAATAATACAAAACGTACCAAAACATCAATTTAGGGTCCAATGGGGTGGATCGGGTGCGTTCGTTGCGAAAAATTCCGACGCGACTTCGTGGCACGAATTTTTGCACTAGTTCGGCCTGTTTTGCTCCGACTTTTGTAAGGCAACCAAACGGTCCCAAATGCACCCAAATAGTTTGAAACGCACTAAAATATTAGTTTAGGGTCCAATGGGTGGATCGGCTGCTTTCGTTGCGAAAAATTATGACGCGACTTCGTGGCACGAACTTTTGCACTAGTTCGGGCCGTTTTGCACCGAGTTCCGTAAGGCAACCAAACAGTCTCAAATGCACCCAAATAATACAAAACGCACCACAACGTCAGTTTAGGTACCTATAAGGTGGATCGGGTGCTTTCGTTGCGAAAAATTCTGATGCGACTTCGTGGCACGAACTTTTGCACTAGTTCGGCACGTTTTGCACTGAGTTTCGTAAGGCAAACAAACGGTCCCAAATACACCCATAGTATGAAACGAACCATAATTTTTAGTTTAGGGTCCAATGGGGTGGATCGGGCGTGTTCGTTGCGAAAAATTCCGACGCGACTTCGTGGCACGAATTTTTGCACTAGTTCGGCCTGTTTTGCTCCGAGTTTTGTAAGGCAACCAAACGGTCCCAAATGCACTCAAATAGTTTGAAATGCATCAAAATGTTAGTTTAGGGTCCAATGGGTGGATCGGGTGCTTTTGTTGCGAAAAATTCCAACGCGACTTCGTGGCACGAACTTTTGCACTTGTTCGGCCCATTTTGCACCGAGTTTCGTACGGCAACCAACGGTGCCAAATGCACCCAAATAGTACGAAACGCACCAAAGCGTCAGTTTGGGGTCCAACGGAGGGGATCGGGTGCGTTCCTTGCAAAAAATTCCGACGCGACTTCGTGGCACGAACTTTTGCACTAGTTCGGCCCGTTTTGCACCGAATTCTGTAAGGCAACCAAACGGTCCCAGATGCACCCAAATAATACGAAACATACCAAAACATCAGTTTAGGGTCCAATGGGGTGGATCGGGTGCGTTCGTTGCGAAAAATTCTGACGTGACTTCGTGGCACGAAGTTTTGCACTAGTTCGGCCCGTTTTGCACCGAGTTCCGTAAGGCAACCAAACGCTCCAAAATGCACCCGAATAGTACAAAACGCACCAAAACGTCAGTTTAGGGTCCAATGGGGTGGATCGGGTGCGTTCCTAGCGAAAAATTCTGACGCGACTTCATGGCACGAACTTTTGGACTAGTTAGGCCCGTTTTGCACCGAGTTCTATAAGGAAACCAAATGATCCCAAATGCACCCAAATTGTAGCAAACGCACCACAACATCAGTTTAGGTTCCGATAAGGTTGATCGGGTACATTCATTGCGAAAAATTCCGACGTTACTTCGTGGCACGAACTTTTGCACTAGTTTGCCCCGTTTTGCACTGAGTTTCGAACAGCAACCAAACGGTCCCAAATGCACCCAAATAGTACAAAACACGCAAAAACGTCAATTTAAGGTCCAATGGGGTGGATCGGGTGCGTTCGTTGCAAAAAATTCCGACGCGACTTCGTGGCACGAACTTTTGCACTAGTTCGGCAAGTTTTGCACTAAGTTTCGTAAAGCAACCAAACAGTCCCAAAACCCAAATAGTATGAAATGCACCAAAATTTTTAGTTTAGGGTCCAATGGGGTGGATCGGGTGCGTTCGTTGTGAAAAATTCCGACGCGACTTCGTGGCACGAATTTTCGCACTAGTTCGGCCTATTTTGCTCCCAGTTTTGTAAGGCAACCAAATGGTCCTAAATGCACCCAAATATTTTGAAACGCACCAAAATGTTAGTTTAGGGTCCAATGGGTGGATCGGGTGCTTTCGTTTCGAAAAATTCCAACGTGACTTCGTGGCACGAACTTTTGCACTTGTTCGGCCCGTTTTGCGCCGAGTTCCGTACGGCAACCAACGGTCCAAAATGCACCCAAATAGTACGAAACGCACCAAAACGTCAGTTTAGGGTCCAACGGAGGGGATCGGGTGCATTCCATGCAAAAAATTCCGATGCGACTTCGGGGCACGAACTTTTGGACTAGTTCGGCCCGTTTTGCACCGAATTCCGTAAGGCAACCAAACGGTCCCAAATGCGCCCAAATAATACGAAACGTACCAAAACATCAGTTTAGGGTCCAATGGGGTGGATCGGGTTTGTTCGTTGCGAAAAATTATGACGTGACTTCGTGGCACGAACTTTTGCACTAGTTCGGCCCGTTTTGCACCGAGTTCCGTAAGGCAACCAAACGGTCCAAAATGCATCCGAATAGTACAAAACGCACCAAAACGTCAGTTTAGGGTCCAATGGGGTGGATCGGGTGTGTTCCTTGCGAAAAATTCTGACGCGAGTTCGTGGCACGAACTTTTGCACTAGTTCGTCACGTTTTACACTAAGCTTCGTAAGGCAACCAAACGTTCCCAAAACACAAATAGTATGAAATTCACCAAAATTTTTAGTTTAAGGTCCAATGGGGTGCATCGGGTGTGTTCGTTACGAAAAATTCTGATGCGACTTCGTGACACGAATTTTTGCACTAGTTCGGCCTGTTTTGCTCCGACTTTTGTAAGGCAACCAAACGGTCCCAAATGCACCCAAATAGTTTGAAACACACTAAAATATTAGTTTAGGGTCCAATGGGTGGATTGGCTGCTTTCGTTGCGAAAAATTATGACGCGACTTCGTGGCACGAACTTTTGCACTAGTTCGGGCCGTTTTGCACCGAGTACCGTAAGGCAACCAAACAGTCCCAAATGCACCCAAATAATACGAAACGCACCACAACGTCAGTTTAGGTACCTATAAGGTGGATCGGGTGCTTTCGTTGCGAAAAATTCCGATGCGACTTCGTGGCACGAACTTTTGCACTAGTTCGGCACGTTTTGCACTGAGTATCGTAAGGCAAACAAACGGTCCCAAATACACCCATAGTATGAAACGCACCATAATTTTTAGTTTAGGGTCCAATGGGGTGGATCGGGCGTGTTCGTTGCGAAAAATTCCGACGCGACTTCGTGGCACGAATTTTTGCACTAGTTCGGCCTGTTTTGCTCCGAGTTTTGTAAGGCAACCAAACGGTCCCAAATGCACTCAAATAGTTTAAAATGCATCAAAATGTTAGTTTAGGGTCCAATGGGTGGATCGGGTGCTTTTGTTGCGAAAAATTCCAACGCGACTTCGTGGCACGAACTTTTGCACTTGTTCGGCCCGTTTTGCACCGAGTTCCGTAAGGCAACCAACGGTGCCAAATGCACCCAAATAGTACGAAACGCACCAAAACGTCAGTTTAGGGTCCAATGGAGTGGATCGGGTGTGTTACTTGCAAAAAATTCCGACGCGACTTCGTGGCACGAACTTTTGCACTAGTTCGGCCTGTTTTGCACCGAATTCCGTAAGGCAACCAAATGGTCCCAAATGCACCCAAATAATACGAAACATACAAAAACATAAGTTTAGGGTCCAATGGGGTGGATCAGAAGTGTTCGTTGCGAAAATTCTGACTTGACTTCGTGGCACGAACTTTTGCAGTAGTTCGGACCGTTTTGCACCGAGTTCCGTAAGGCAACCAAACGGTCCAAAATGCACCCAAATAGTTTAAAATGCATCAAAACGGAAGTTTAGGGTCCAATGGGGTGGATCGGGTGCGTTCCTTGCGAAAAATTCTTACGCGACTTCATGGCACAAACTTTTGCACTAGTTTGGCCCGTTTTGCACCGAGTTCCGTAAGGAAACCAAACGATTCCAAATGCACCCAAATTGTAGGAAATGCACCACAACATCAGTTTAGGTTCCTATAAGGTTGATCGAGTACATTCATGGCGAAAAATTCCGACGTTACTTCGTGGCACGAACTTTTGCACTAGTTCGACACGTTTTGCACTGAGTTTCAAACATCAACCAAACGGTCCGAAATGCACCCAAATAGTTCAAAATGTGCAAAAACATCAATTTAAGGACCAATGGGGTGGATCGGGTGCGTTCGTTGCAAAAAATTCCAACGCGACTTCGTGGCACGAACTTTTGCACTAGTTCGGCACGTTTTGCACTAAGTATCGTAAGGCAACCAAACGGTCCCAAAACCCAAATAGTATGAAACGCACCAAAATTTTTAGTTTAGGGTCCAATGGGGTGGATCGGGTGCGTTCATTGCGAAAAATTCCGACGCGACTTCGTGGCACGAATTTTTGCACTAGTTCGGCCTATTTTGCTCCGAGTTTCGTAAGGCAACCAAACGGTCCCAAATGCACCCAAATAGTTTGAAACGCACCAAAATGTTAGTTTAGGGTCCAATGGGTGGATCAGGTGCTTTCGTTGCGAAAAATTCCAACGCGACTTCGTGGCACGAACTTTTGCACTTGTTCGGCCCGTTTTGCACCGAGTTCCGTACGGCAACCAACGGTCCAAAATGCACCCAAATAGTACGAAACACACCAAAGCGTCAGTTTAGGGTCCAACGGAGGGGATCGGGTGCGTTCCTTGCAAAAAATTCCGACGCGACTTCGTGGCACGAACTTTTGCACTAGTTCGGCCCGTTTTGCACCGAATTCCGTAAGGCAACCAAACGGTCCCAAATGCGCCCAAATAATAAGAAACATACCAAAACATCAGTTTAGGGTCCAATGGGGTGGATCAGGTGCGTTCGTTGCGAAAAATTCTGACGTGACTTCGTGGCACGAAGTTTTGCACTAGTTCGACCCGTTTTGCACCGAGTTCCGTAAGGCAACCAAACGCTCCAAAATGCACCCGAATAGTACAAAACGTCAGTTTAGGGTCCAATGGGGTGGATCGGGTGCGTTCCTTGCGAAAAATTCTGACGCGACTTCCTGGCACGAACTTTTGCACTAGTTAGGCCCGTTTTGCACCGACTTCTGTAAGGCAACCAAATGATCCCAAATGCACCCAAATTGTACCAAACGCACCACAACATCAGTTTAGGTTCCGATATGGTTGATCGGGTACATTCATTGCGAAAAAATCCGACGTTACTTCGTGGCACGAACTTTTGCACTAGTTTGGCCCGTTTTGCACTGAGTTTCGAACAGCAACCAAACAGTCCGAAATGCACCCAAATAGTACAAAACGCGCAAAAACGTCAATTTAAGGTCCAATGGGGTGGATCGGGTGCGTTCGTTGCAAAAAATTCCGACGCAACTTCGTGGCGCGAACTTTTGCACTAGTTCGGCACGTTTTGCACTAAGTTTCGTAAAGCAACCAAACAGTCCCAAAACCCAAATAGTATGAAATGCACCAAAATTTTTAGTTTAGGGTCCAATGGGGTGGATCGGGTGCGTTCGTTGCGAAAAATTCCGACGCGACTTCGTGGCACGAATTTTCGAACTAGTTCGGCCTGTTTTGCTCTGAGTTTTGTAAGGCAACCAAATGGTCCCAAATGCACCCAAATATTTTGAAACGCACCAAAATGTTAGTTTAGGGTCCAATGGGTGGATCGGGTGCTTTCGTTACGAAAAATTCCAACGCGACTTCGTGGCACGAACTTTTGCACTTGTTCGGCCCGTTTTGCACCGAGTTCCGTACGGCAACCAACGGTCCCAAATGCACCCAAATAGTACGAAACGCACCAAAACGTTAGTTTAGGGTCCAACGGAGGGGATCAGGTGCATTGATTGCAAAAAATTCCGATGCGACTTCGGGGCACGAACTTTTGGACAAGTTCGGCCCGTTTTGCACCAAATTCCGTAAGGCAACCAAACGGTCCCAAATGCGCCCAAATAATACGAAACGTACCAAAACATCAGTTTAGGGTCCAATGGGGTGGATCGGTTTTGTTCGTTGCGAAAAATTCTGACGTGACTTCGTGGCACGAACTTTTGCACTAGTTCGGCCCGTTTTGCACCGAGTTCCGTAAGGCAACCAAACGGTCCAAAATGCATCCGAATAGTACAAAACACACCAAAATGTCAGTTTAGGGTCCAATGGGGTGGATCGGGTGTGTTCCTTGCGAAAAATCCTGACGCGACTTCATGGCACGAACTTTTGCACTAGTTAGGCCCGTTTTGGACCGAGTTTCGTAAGACAACCAAACGATCCCAAATGCACCCAAATTGTAGGAAACACACCACAACGTCAGTTTAGGTTCCTATAAGGTTGATCGGGTGCGTTCATTGTGTAAAATTCCGACGTTACTTCGTGGCACGAATTTTTGCACTAGTTCGGCCCGTTTTGCACAGAGTTCCGAAAGGCAACCAAACGGTCCCAAATGCACCCAAGTAGTACAAAACGCACAAAAACATCAATTTAAGTTCCAATGGGGTGGATCGGGTGCGTTCGTTGCGAAAAATTCCGACGCGAGTTCGTGGCACGAACTTTTGCACTAGTTCGTCACGTTTTACACTAAGCTTCGTAAGGCAACCAAACATTCCCAAAACACAAATAGTATGAAATTCACCAAAATTTTTAGTTTAAGGTCCAATGGGGTGCATCGGGTGTGTTCGTTGTGAAAAATTCCGATGCGACTTCGTGACACGAATTTTTGCATTAGTTCGCCCTGTTTTGCTACGAGTTTCTTAAGGCAACCAAACGGTCCTAAATGCACCCAAATAGTTCTAAACGCACCAAAACGTTAGTTTAGGGTCCAATGGGGTGGATCGGGTGCATTCCTTGCGAAAAATTCTGACGCGACTTCGTGGCACGAATTTTTGCACTAGTTCGGACCGTTTTGCACCGAGTTTCGTAAGGCAACCAAACGGTTCCAAATGCACCGAAATAGTACGAAATGCACCAAAATTTTTAGTTTAGTGTCCAATGGGTTGGATCAGGTGCGTTCGATGCGAAAAATTCCTACGCGACTTTGTGGCACGAACTTTTGCTCTAGTTCGGCCCGTTTTGCAACGAATTCCGTAAGGGAACCAAACGGTCCCAAATGCGCCGAAATAATACGAAACATACCAAAACATCAGTTTAGGGTCAAAAGGGGTGGATCTGGAGCGTTCGTTGCAAAAAATTCTGACACGACTTCGTGGCACGAACTTCTGCACTAGTTCGGCCCGTTTTGCACCGAGTTTCGTAAGGCAACAAAACGGTCCCAAATGCACCCAAATAGTACAAAACGCATCAAAACATCAGTTTAGGTTCCTATAAGGTTGACCGGGTGCATTCATTGTGAAAAATTCCGACATTACTTCGTGGCACGAACTTTTGTACTAGTTCGGCCCGTTTTGCACTGAGTTCCGAAAGGCAACCAAATGGTCCCTAATGCACCCAAATAGTACAAAACGCGCCAAAACGTCAATTTAAGGTCCAATGGGGTGGATCGGATGCATTCGTTGCGAAAAATTCCGACGTTACTTCGTGGCACGAATTTTTGCACTAGTTCGGCCCGTTTTGCACAGAGTTCCGAAAGGCAACCAAACGGTCCCAAATGCACCCAAATAGTACAAAACGCCCCAAAATGTAAATTTTGGGTCCAATGGGGTGGATCGGGTGTGTTCCTTGCGAAAAATTCTGGCGCGACTTCATGGCACGAACTTTTGCACTAGTTTCGGCCTGTTTTGCTCCGAGTTTCGTAAGGCAACCAAATGGTCCCAAATTCACCCAAATAGTTCGAAACGCCCCAAATGTCAGTTTAGGGTCCAATGGGGTGGATCGGCTGCTTTCGTTGCGAAAAATTCCAACGCGACTTCGTGGCACGAACTTTTGCACTTGTTCGGCCCGTTTTGCACCGACTTCCGTAATTCAACCAACGGTCCCAAATGCACCCGAATAGTACGAAACGCACCAAAACGTCAGTTTAGGGTCCAATGGAGTGGATCGGGTGCGTTCCATGCAAAAAAATTCCGACGCGACTTTGTGGCACGAACTTTTGCACTAGTTCGGCCCGTTTTGCACCGAATTCCGTAAGGCAACCAAACGGTCACAAATGCACCCAAATAATACAAAACGTACCAAAACATCAGTTTAGGGTCCAATGGGGTGGATCGGGTGCGTTCGTTGCGAAAAATTCCGACGCGACTTCGTGGCACGAACTTTTGCACTAGTTTGGCCCGTTTTGCACTGAGTTCCGTAAGGCAACCAAACAGTCCAAAATGCACCCAAATAGTACAAAACGAACCAAAATGTCAGTTTTGGGTCCAATGGGGTGGATCGGGTGCGTTCCTTGCTAAAAATTCTGACGCGACTTCATGGCACGAACTTTTGCAGTAGTTAGGCTCGTTTTGCACCGAGTTCTGTAAGGCAACCAAACAGTCCCAAATGCACCCAAATAGTACAAAATGCACCACAACATCAGCTTAGTTACCTATAAGGTGGATCGGGTGTGTTCGTTGCGAAAAATTCTGACGCAACTTCGTGGCACGAACTTTTGCACTAGTTCGGCACGTTTTGCACTAAGTTTCGTAAGGCAACCAAACGGTCCCAAATGCACCTAAATATTATGAAACGCACCAAAATTTTTAGTTTAGGGTCTAATGGGGTGGATCGGGTGCGTTCGTTGAGCAAAATTCTGATGCGGCTTCGTGGCACGAATTTTTGCACTAGTTCGGCTTGTTTTGCTTCGAGTTTCGTAAGACAACCAAACAGTCCCAAATGCACCCAAACGATTCGAAACGCACCAAAACATTAGTTTAGGGTCCAATGGGGTGGATCGGGTGCGTCGTTGCCAAAAATTCTGAGGCGACTTCGTGGCACGAACTTTTGCACTAGTTCGGCCCGTTTTGCACCGAGTTCCATAAGGCAACCAAACGGTCCCAAATGCACCCAAATAGTACAAAACGCACCAAAACATCAGTTTAGTGTCCTATAAGGTGGATCGGGTGCGTTCGTTGCGAAATATTCCGACGCGACTTCGTGCCACGAACTTTTGCACTAGTTCGGCCCGTTTTACACCGAGTTCTGTAAGGCAACCAAACGGTCCCAAATGCACCCACATAGTTTGAAACACACCAAAACATCAGTTTAGGGTCCAATGGGGTGGATCGGGTGCGTTCGTTGCGAAAAATTCCGACGCGACTTCATGGCACGAACTTTTGCACTAGTTCGGCCCGTTTTGCACCGAGTTCCGTAAGGCAACGAAACAGTCCCAAATGCACCCAAATAATACGAAACACACAACGTCATCTTAGGTGCCTATAAGGTGGATCGGGTGTGTTCGTTGCGAAAAATTCTGACGCGACTTCGTGGCACGAATTTTTGCACTAGTTCGGCACATTTTGCACTGAGTTTCGTCAGGCAACCAAACGGTCCGAAATACACCCAGATAGTATGAAACGCACCAAAATTTTTAGTTTAGGGTCCAATGGGGTGGACCGGGTGCGTTCGTTGCGAAAAATTCCGACGCGACTTCGTGGCACGAATTTTTGCACTAGTTCGGACAGTTTGCTCCGAGTTTCGTAAGGCAACCAAATGGTCCCAAATGCACCCAAATAGTTCGAAAACGCACCAAAATGTCAGTTTAGGGTCCAATGGGGTGGATCGGCTGCTTTCGTTGAGAAAAATTCCAACGCGACTTCGTGGCACGAACTTTTGCACTTGTTCGGCCCGTTTTGCACCGAGTTCCGTAATTCAACCAACGGTCCCAAATGCACCCGAATAGTACGAAACGCACCAAAACGTCAGTTTAGGGTCCAATGGAGTGGATCGGGTGCGTTCCATGCAAAAAATTCCGACGCGACTTTGTGGCACGAACTTTTGCACTAGTTCGGCCCGTTTTGCACCGAATTCCGTAAGGCAACCAAACAGTCCCAAATGCACCCAAATAATACAAAACATACCAAAACATTAGTTTAGGTTCCAATGGGGTGGATCGGGTGCGTTCGTTGCGAAAAATTCCGACGTGACTTCATGGCACAAACTTTTGCACTAGTTTGGCCCGTTTTGCACTGAGTTCCGTAAGGCAACCAAACAGTCCAAAATGCACCCAAATAGTACAAAACGAACAAAAACGTCAGTTTTGGGTCCAATGGGGTGGATCGGGTGCGTTCCTTACTAAAAATTCTGACGCGACTTCATGGCACGAACTTTTGCAGTAGTTAGGCTCGTTTTGCACCGAGTTCTGTAAGGCAACCAAACGATCCCAAATGCACCCAAATTGTAGGAAACGCACCACAACGTCAGTTTAGGTTCCTATAAGGTTGATCGGGTGCGTTCATTGCGAAAAATTCCGACGTTACTTCGTGGCACGAACTTTTGCACTAGTTCGGCCCGTTTTGCACTGAGTTCCGAAAGGCAACCAAACGGTTCCAAATACACCCAAATAGTGCAAAACGCGCAAAAACTTCAATTTATGGTCCAATGGGGTGGATCGGGTGCGTTCGTTGCGAAAAAATCCGACGCGATTTCGTGGCACGAACTTTTGCACTAGTTCGGCTCGTTTTGCACCGAGTTCCGTAAGGCAACCAAACAGTCCCAAATGCACCCAAATAGTACAAAACGCACCACAACATCAGTTTAGGTTCCTATATGTGGATCGGGTATGTTTGTTGCGAAAAATGCTGACGCGATTTCGTGGCACAACCTTTTGCACTAGTTCGGCACGTTTTGCACTGAGTTTCGTAAGGCAACCAAACGGTTCTAAATGCACCTAAATATTATGAAATGCACCAAAATTTTTAGTTTAGGGTCCAATGGGGTGGATCGGGTGCGTTCGTTGTGAAAAATTACGATGCGACTTCGTGGCACGAATTTTTGCACTAGTTCGGCTTGTTTTGCTTCGAGTTTCGTAAGACAAACAAATGGTCCCAAATGCACCCAAATAGTTCGAAACGCACCAAAACGTTAGTTTAGGGTCCAATGGGGTGGATCGGGTGCGTTCGTTGCGAAAAATTCTGAGGCGACTTCGTGGCACGAACTTTTGCACTAGTTCGGCCCGTTTTGCACCGAGTTCCGTAAGGCAACCAAACGGTCCCAAATGCACCCAAATAGTACAAAACGCACCAAAACATCAGTTTAGTGTCCTATAAGGTGGATCGGGTGCGTTCGTTGCGAAAAATTCCAACGCGACTTCGTGGCACGAACTTTTGCACTAGTTCGGCCCGATTTGCAGTGAGTTCTGTAAGGCAACCAAACGGTCCCAAATGCACCCAAATAGTTCGAAATGCACCAAAACATCAGTTTAGGGTCCAATGGGGTGGATCGGGTGCATTCGTTGCGAAAAATTCCGACGCGACTTCGTGACACGAACTTTTGCACTAGTTCGGCCCGTTTTGCACCGAGTTCCGTAATGCAACCAAACGGTCCCAAATGCACCAAAATAGTAGGATACGTAGAAAAACGTCAGTTTAGGTTCCAATGGGGTGGATAAGGTCCGTTCGTTGCCAAAAATTCTGACACGACTTCGTGGCACGAACTTTTGCACTAGTTCGGCCCGTTTTGCACCGAGTTCCGTAAGGCAACCAAACAGTCCCAAATGCACCCAAATAATACGAAACGCACCACAACATCAGCTTAGTTACCTATAAGGTGGATCGGGTGTGTTCGTTGCGAAAAATTCTGACGCAAGTTCGTGGCACGAACTTTTGCACTAGTTCGGCACGTTTTGCACTGAGTTTCGTCAGGCAACCAAACGGTCCCAAATACACCCAGATAGTATGAAACGCACCAAAATTTTTAGTTTAGGGTACAATGGGGTGGATTGGGTGTGTTCATTGCGAAAAATTCAGACGCGACTTCGTGGCACGAATTTTTGCACTAGTTCGGCCTGTTTTGCTCCGAGTTTCGTAAGGCAACCAAATGGTCCCAAATGCACCCAAATAGTTCGAAATGCACCAAAATGTTAGTTTAGGGTCAGATGGGGTGGATCGGCTGCTTTCGTTGCGAAAAATTCCAACGCGACTTCGTGGCACGAACTTTTGCTCTAATTTGGCCCGTTTTGCACTGAGTTTCGTAAGGCAACCAAACGGTCCAAAATGTGCCCAAATAAAACGAAACATACCAAAACATCAGTTTAGTGTCCTATAAGGTGGATCAGATGCGTTCGTTGTGAAAAATTCCGACGCGACTTGGTGGCAGGAACTTTTGCAATAGTTCGGCCCGTTTTGCACCGAGTTCCGTAGGGCAACCAACGGTCCCAAATGCACCCGAATAGTACGAAACGCACCAAAACGTCAGCTTTGGGTCCAATGGAGTGGATCGGGTGCTTTCCTTGCAAAAAATTCCGACGCGACTTCGTGGCACGAACTTTTGCACTAGTTCGGCCCGTTTTGCACCGAATTCTGTAAGGCAACCAAACGGTCCCAAATGCACCCAAATAATATGAAACATACCAAAACATCAGTTTAGGGTCCAATGGGGTGGATCGGGTGCGTTCGTTGCGAAAAATTCCGACATGACTTCGTGGCACGAACTTTTGCTCTAATTTGGCCCGTTTTGCACTGAGTTTCGTAAGGCAACCAAACGGTCCAAAATGTGCCCAAATAAAACGAAACGTACCAAAACATCAGTTTAGTGTCCTATAAGGTGGATCAGATGCGTTCGTTGTGAAAAATTCCGACGCGACTTGGTGGCAGGAACTTTTGCAATAGTTCGGCCCGTTTTGTTCCGAGTTCCGTAAAGCAACCAAACGGTCCCAAATGCACCCAAATAGTACCAAACATAGCAAAATGTCAGTTTAGGGTCCAATGGGGTGGATTGGGTGCGTTCGTTGCGAAAAATACCGACGCGACTTCGTGGCACGAACTTTTGCACTAGTTCGGCCCGTTTTGCACCGAATTCTGTAAGGAAACCAAACGGTCCCAAATGCACCCAAATAATATGAAACGTACCAAAACATCAGTTTAGGGTCCAATGGGGTGGATCGGGTGCATTCGTTGCGAAAAATTCCGACATGACTTCGTGGCACGAACTTTTGCTCTAATTTGGCCCGTTTTGCACTGAGTTTCGTAAGGCAATAAAACGGTCCAAAATGTGCCCAAATAAAACGAAACGTACCAAAACATCAGTTTAGTGTCCTATAAGGTGGATCAGATGCGTTCGTTGTGAAAAATTCCGACGCGACTTGGTGGCAGGAACTTTTGCAATAGTTCGGCCCGTTTTGTTCCGAGTTCCGTAAAGCAACCAAACGGTCCCAAATGCACCCAAATAGTACCAAACATAGCAAAATGTCAGTTTAGGGTCCAATGGGGTGGATTGGGTGCGTTCGTTGCAAAAAATACCGACGCGACTTCGTGGCACGAACTTTTGCACTAGTTCGGCCCGTTTTGCACCGAGTTCCGTAAGGCAACCAAACAGTCCCAAATGCACCCAAATAGTACAAAATGCACCACAACATCAGCTTAGTTACCTATAAGGTGGATCGGGTGTGTTCGTTGCGAAAAATTCTGACGCAACTTCGTGGCTCGAACTTTTGCACTAGTTCGGCACGTTTTGCACTGAGTTTCGTAAGGCAACCAAACGGTCCCAAATGCACCTAAATATTATGAAACGCACCAAAATTTTTAGTTTAGGGTCTAATGGGGTGGATCGGGTGCGTTCGTTGAGAAAAATTCTGATGCGGTTTCGTGGCACGAATTTTTGCACTAGTTCGGCTTGTTTTGCTTCGAGTTTCGTAAGACAACCAAACAGTCCCAAATGCACCCAAATGATTCAAAACGCACCAAAACGTTAGTTTAGGGTCCAATGGGGTGGATCGGGTGCGTTCGTTGCCAAAAATTCTGAGGCGACTTCGTGGTACGAACTTTTGCACTAGTTCGGCCCGTTTTGCACCGAGTTCCATAAGGCAACCAAACGGTCCCAAATGCACCCAAATAGTACAAAACGCACCAAAACATCAGTTTAGTGTCCTATAAGGTGGATCGGGTGCGTTCGTTGCGAAATATTCCGACGCGACTTCGTGCCACGAACTTTTGCACTAGTTCGGCCCGTTTTGCACCGAGTTCTGTAAGGCAACCAAACGGTCCCAAATGCACCCACATAGTTCGAAACGCACCAAAACATCAGTTTAGGGTCCAATGGGGTGGATCGGGTGCATTCGTTGCGAAAAATTCCGACGCGACTTCATGGCACGAACTTTTGCACTAGTTCGGCCCGTTTTGCACCGAGTTCCGTAAGGCAACTAAACGGTCCCAAATGCACCGAAATAGTACGATACGTAGCAAAACATCAGTTTAGGTTCCAATGGGGTGGTTCAGGTCCGTTCATTGCGATAAATTCCGACACGACTTCGTGGCACGAACTTTTGCACTAGTTCGGCCCGTTTTGCACCGAGTTCCGTAAGGCAACGAAACAGTCCCAAATGCACCCAAATAATATGAAACACACAACGTCATCTTAGGTACCTATAAGGTGGATCGGGTGTGTTCATTGCGAAAAATTCTGACGCGACTTCGTGGCACGAAATTTTGCACTAGTTCGGCCCGTTTTGCACCGAGTTCCGTAATGCAACCAAACGGTCCCAAATGCACCAAAATAGTAGGATACGTAGAAAAACGTCAGTTTAGGTTCCAATGGGGTGGATAAGGTCCGTTCGTTGCCAAAAATTCCGACACGACTTCGTGGCACGAACTTTTGCACTAGTTCGGCCCGTTTTGCACCGAGTTCCGCAAGGCAACCAAACAGTCCCAAATGCACCCAAATAATACGAAACGAACCACAACATCAGCTTAGTTACCTATAAGGTGGATCGGGTGTGTTCGTTGCGAAAAATTCTGACGCAACTTCGTGGTACGAACTTTTGCACTAGTTCGGCACGTTTTGCACTGAGTTTCGTCAGGCAACCAAACGGTCCCAAATACACCCAGATAGTATGAAACGCGCCAAAATTTTTAGTTTAGGGTCCAATGGGGTGGATCGGGTGTGTTCATTGCGAAAAATTCCGACGCGACTTCGTGGCACGAATTTTTGCACTAGTTCGGCCTGTTTTGCTCCGAGTTTCGTAAGGCAACCAAATGGTCCCAAATGCACCCAAATAGTTCGAAATGCACCAAAATGTTAGTTTAGGGTCAAATGGGGTGGATCGGCTGCTTTCGTTGCGAAAAATTCCAACGCGACTTCGTGGCACGAACTTTTGCACTTGTTTGGCCGGTTTTGCACCGAGTTCCGTAGGGCAACCAACGGTCCCAAATGCACCCGAATACTACGAAACGCACCAAAACGTCAGCTTAGGGTCCAATGGAGTGGATCGGGTGCTTTCCTTGCAAAAAATTCCGACGCGACTTCGTGGCACGAACTTTTGCACTAGTTCGGCCCGTTTTGCACCGAATTCTGTAAGGCAACCAAACGGTCCCAAATGCACCCAAATAATATGAAACGTACCAAAACATCAGTTTAGGGTCCAATGGGGTGGATCGGGTGCGTTCGTTGCGAAAAATTCCGACATGACTTCGTGGCACGAACTTTTGCTCTAATTTGGCCCGTTTTGCACTGAGTTTCGTAAGGCAACCAAACGGTCCAAAATGTGCCCAAATAAAACGAAACGTACCAAAACATCAGTTTAGTGTTCTATAAGGTGGATCAGATGCGTTCGTTGTGAAAAATTCCGACGCGACTTGGTGGCAGGAACTTTTGCAATAGTTCGACCCGTTTTGTTCCGAGTTCCGTAAAGCAACCAAACGGTCCCAAATGCACCCAAATAGTACCAAACATAGCAAAATGTCAGTTTAGGGTCCAATGGGGTGGATTAGGTGCGTTCGTTGCGAAAAATACCGACGCGACTTCGTGGCACGAACTTTTGCACTAGTTCGGCCCGTTTTGCACCGAATTCTGTAAGGCAACCAAACGGTCCGAAATGCACCCAAATTGTACAAAATGCACCACAACATCAGCTTAGTTACCTATAAGGTGGATCGGGTGTGTTCGTTGCGAAAAATTCTGACGCAACTTCGTGGCACGAACTTTTGCACTAGTTCGGCACGTTTTGCACTGAGTTTCGTAAGGCAACCAAACGGTCCCAAATGCACCTAAATATTATGAAACGCACCAAAATTTTTAGTTTAGGGTCTAATGGGGTGGATCGGGTGCGTTCATTGAGAAAAATTCTGATGCGGCTTCGTGGCACGAATTTTTGCACTAGTTCGGCTTGTTTTGCTTCGAGTTTCGTAAGACAACCAAACAGTCCCAAATGCACCCAAATGATTCGAAACGCACCAAAACGTCAGTTTAGGTTCCAATGGGGTGGTTCAGGTCCGTTCGGTGCGAAAAATTCCAACACGACTTCGTGGCACGAACTTTTGCACTAGTTCGGCCCGTTTTGCATCGAGTTCCGTAAGGCTACCAAACAATCCCAAATGCACCCAAATAATACGAAATGCACCACAACGTCAGCTTAGGTACCTATAAGGTGGATCGGGTGTGTTCATTGCGAAAAATTCAGACGCGACTTCGTGGCACAAACTTTTGCACTAGTTCGGCCCGTTTTGCATCGAATTTCGTAAGGCAACCAAACGGTTCCAAATGCACCGAAATAGTTTGAAACGCACCAAAAAATTTAGTTTAGGGTCCAATGGGGTGGATCGGGTGCGTTCGATGCGAAAAATTCCTACGCGACTTCGTGGCACGAACTTTTGCACTAGTTCGGCCCGTTTTGCACCGAATTCCGTAAGGCAACCAAACGGTCCCAAATGCGCCCAAATAATACGAAACGTACCAAAACATAAGTTTAGGGTCCAATGGGGTGGATCGGGTGCGTTCGTTGCGAAAAATTCGGACGCGACTTCGTGGCACGAACTTTTGGACCAGTTTGGCCTGTTTTGCACCAAGTTCCGTATGGCAACCAAACGGTTCCAAATGCACCCAAATAGTATGAAACGTAGCAAAATGTCAGTTTAGGGTCCTAAGGGGTGGATCGGGAGCGTTCGTTGCAAAAAATTCTGACACGACTTCGTGGCACGAACTTCTGCACTAGTTCGGCCCGTTTTGCACCGAGTTTCGTAAGGTAACCAAACGGTCCCAAATGCAACCAAATCGTACAAAACGTACCAAAACATCAGTTTAGTGTCCTATAAGGTGGATCGGGTGCGTTCATTGCGAAAAATTCCGAAGCGACTTCGTGGCATGAACTTTTACACTAGTTCGGCCCATTTTGCACCGAGTTCTGTAAGGCATCCAAACGGTCCCAAATGCACCCAAATAGTTTGAAACGCACCAAAACTTCAGTTTAGGGTCCATTGGGGTGGATCGGGTGTGTTCGTTGCGAAAAATTCCGACGCGACTTCATGGCACGAACTTTTGCACTAGTTCGGCCCATTTTGCACCGAGTTCCGTAAGGCAACCAAACATTCCCAAATGCACCCAAATAGTACGATACATAGCAAAATGTCAGTTTAGGTTCCAATGGATGGATCGGGTGCGTTCGTTGCGAAAAATTCCGACACGACTTCGTGGCACAAACTTTTGCACTAGTTCGGCCCGCTTTGCTCCGAGTTCTGTAAGGCAACCAAACAGTCCCAAATGCACCCAAATAATACGAAACGCACCACAAGTTCAGTTTAGGTACCTACAAGGTGGATCGGGTGCGTTCGTTGCAAAAAATTCTGACGCGACATCGTGGCACGAACTTTTGTACTAGTTCGGCATGTTTTGCACTGAGTTTCGTAAGGCAACCAAACGGTCCCAAATGCACCCAAATAGTATGAAACACACCAAAATGTCAGTTTTGTGTCCAATCGAGTGCGTTCATTGCAAAAAATTCTGATGCGGCTTCGTGGCACGCCTTACAGAACTCGATGCAAAACGGGCAGAACTTTTGCACTAGTTCGGCCCATTTTGCACCGAGTTTCGTAAGGCAACCAAACGGTCCCAAATGCGCCAAAATAATACGAAACATACCAAAACATCAATTTAGGTTCCAATAAGATGGATCGGGTGTGTTTGTTGCGAAAAATTCTGACGCGATTTCGTGGCACAAACTTTTGCACTAGTTCGGCACGTTTTGCACTGAGTTTCGTAAGGCAACCAAACGGTCCCAAATGCACCTATATAGTATGAAACGCACCAAAATTTTTAGTTTAGGGTCCGATGGGGTGGATCGGGTGCGTTCGTTGCGAAAAATTCCGACGCGACTTCGTGGCACGAATTTTTGCACTAGTTCGGCATGTTTCGCTTCGAGTTTCGTAAGAAAACCAAACGGTCCCAAATACACCAAATAGTTCGAAACGCACCAAAACGTCAGTTTAGGGTCCAATGGGGTGGATCGGGTGCGTTCGTTGCGAAAAATTCTGATGCGACTTCGGGGCACGAACTTTTGCACTAGTTCGGCCCGTTTTGCACGAGTTCCGTAAGGCAACCAAACGGTCCCAAATACACCCAAATAGTACAAAACGCACCAAAACATCAGTTTAGTGTCCTATAAGGTGGATCGGGTGCGTTCGTTGCGAAATATTCCAACGCGACTTCGTGCCACGAACTTTTGCACTAGTTCGGCCCGTTTTGCACCGAGTTCTGTAAGGCAACCAAACGGTCCCAAATGCACCCAAATAGTTCGAAACACACTAAAACATCAGTTTAGGGTTCAATGGGGTGGATCGGGTGCATTCGTTGCGATAAATTCCGACGCGACTTCGTGGCATGAACTTTTGCACTAGTTCGGCCCGTTTTGCACCGAGTTCCGTAAGGCAACCAAACAGTCCCGAATGCACCAAAATAGTACGATACATAGCAAAACGTCAGTTTAGGTTCCAATGGGGTGGATCAGGTCCTTTCGTTGCGAAAAATTCCAACACAACTTCGTGGCACAAACTTTTGCACTAGTTCAGTCCGTTTTGCATCGAGTTCCGTAAGGCAACCAAACAGTCCCAAATGCACCCAAATAATACGAAACGCACTACAACGTCAGCTTAGGTACCTATAAGGTGGATCGGGTGTGTTCGTTGCGAAAAATTCTGACGCGACTTCGTGGCACGAACTTTTGCACTAGTTCGGCCTGTTTTGCTCCGAGTTTTGTAAGGCAACCAAATTGTCCCAAAATGCACCCAAATAGTTCGAAACGCTCCAAAATGTCAGTTTAGGGTCCAATGGGGTGGATCGGCTACTTTCGTTGCGAAAATTCCAACGCGATTTCGTGGCATGAACTTTTGCACTTGTTCGGCCCGTTTTGCGCCGAGTTCCGTAAGGCAACCAACGGTCCCAAATGCACCTGAATAGTACGAAACGCACCAAAACGTCAGTTTAAGGTCCAATGGAGTGAATCGGGTGTGTTCCTAGCAAAAAATTCCGACGCGACTTCGTGGCACGAACTTTTGCACTAGTTCGGCCCGTTTTGCACCGAATTCCGTAAGGTAACCAAACGGTCCCAAATGCACCCAAATAATATGAAACGTACCAAAACATCAGTTAAGGGTCCAATGGGGTGGATCGGGTGCGTTCGTTGTGAGAAATTCCGACGTGACTTCGTGGCATGAACTTTTGCACTAGTTTGGCCCGTTCTGCACCGAGTTCCGTAAGGCGACCAAACGATCGCAAATGCACCCAAATTGTTCGAAACGTAGGAAAACGTCAGTTTAGGGTCCAAAGGGGTGGATCGGAAGCATTCGTTGCAAAAAATTCTGACACGAATTCGTGGCACAAACTTCTGCACTAGTTCGGCCCGTTTTGCACCGAGAATCGTAAGGCAACCAAACGGTCCCAAATGCACCCAAATAGTTCGAAACACACCAAAACATCAGTTTAGGGTCCATTGGGGTGGATCGGGTGCGTTCGTTGCGAAAAATTCCGACGCGACTTCATGGCACGAACTTTTGCAATAGTTCGGCCCGTTTTGCACCGAGTTCCGTAAGGCAACCAAACGTTCCCAAATGCACCCAAATAGTACGATACATAGCAAAACGTCAGTTTAGGTTCCAATGGGTGGATCGGGTGCGTTCGTTGCGAAAAATTCCGACACGACTTCGTGGCACGAACTTTTGCACTAGTTCGGCCCGCTTTGCTCCGAGTTTCGTAAGGCAACCAAACAGTCCCAAATGCACCCAAATAATACGAAACGCAACACAACATCAGTTTATGTACCTACAAGGTGGATCGGGTGCATTCGTTGCTAAAAATTCTGACTTGACATCGTGGCACGAACTTTTGTACTAGTTCGGCATGTTTTGCACTGAGTTATGTAAGGCAACCAAATGGTCCCAAATGCACCCAAATAGTACGAAACACACCAAAACATCAGTTTAGGGTCCTATAAGGTGGATCGGATGCGTTCGTTGTGAAAAATTCCGACGCGACTTCGTGGCACGAACTTTTGCACTAGTTCGGCCCGTTTTGCACCGAGTTCCGTAAGGCAACCAACGGTCCCAAATGCACCCGAATAGTATGAAACGCACCAAAACGTCAGTTTAGGGTCCAATGGAGTGGATCGGGTGCATTCCTTGCAAAAAATTCCGACGCGACTTCGTGGCACGAACTTTTGCACTAGTTCGGCCCGTTTTGCACCAAATTCCGTCAGTCAACCAAACGGTCCCAAATGCACCCAAATAATATGAAACAACCAAAACATCAGTTTAGGGTCCAATGGGGCGGATCGGGTGCGTTCGTAGCGAAAAATTCCGACGTGACTTCGTGGCCCGAACTTTTGCACTAGTTTGGCCCATTTTGCACTGAGTTCCGTAAGGCAACCAAATGGTCCAAAATGCGCCCAAATAGTACAAAACTCACCAAAACATCAGTTTTGGGTCCAATGGGGTGGATTGGGTGCGTTCCTTGCGAAAAATTCTGATGCGACTTCATGGCACGAACTTTTGCACTAGTTGGGCCCGTTTTGCACCGAGTTCCGTAAAGCAACCAAACGATCCCAAATGCACCCAAATATGTAGGAAACGCACCACAACGTCAGTTTAGGTTCCTATAAGGTTGATCGGGTGCGTTCATTGCGAAAAATTCTGACGTTACTTCGTGGCACGAACTTTTGCACTAGTTCGGCCCATTTTGTAGTGAGTTCCGAAAGGCAACCAAACGGTCCCAAATGCCCCCAAATAGTACAAAACGCGCAAAAACGTCAATTTAAGGTCCAATGGGGTCGATCGGGTGCGTTCGTTGCGAAAAATTCCGATGCGACTTCGTGGCACGAACTTTTGCACTAGTTCGGCCCGTTTTGCATCGAGTTCCGTAAGGCTACCAAACAGTCCCAAATGCACCCAAATAATACGAAATGCACCACAACGTCAGCTTAGGTACCTATAAGGTGGATTGGGTGTGTTCATTGCGAAAAATTCTGACGCGACTTCGTGGCACAAACCTTTGCACTAGTTCGGCCCGTTTTGCATCGAATTTCGTAAGGCAACCAAACGGTTCCAAATGCACCAAAATAGTATTAAACGCACCAAAAAATTTAGTTTAGGGTCCAATGGGGTGGATCGGGTGCGTTCGATGCGAAAAATTCATACGCGACTTCGTGGCACGAACTTTTGCACTAGTTCGGCCCGTTTTGCACCGAATTCCGTAAGGCAACCAAACGGTCCCAAATGCGCCCAAATAATACGAAACGTACCAAAACATAAGTTTAGGGTCCAATGGGGTGGATCGGGTGCGTTCGTTGCGAAAAATTCCGACGCGACTTCGTGGCACGAACTTTTGGACCAGTTTGGCCTGTTTTGCACCAAGTTCCGTAAGGCAACCAAACGGTCCCAAATGCACCCAAATAGTTTGAAACGCACCAAAACTTCAGTTTAGGGTCCATTGGGGTGGATCGGGTGTGTTCGTTGCGAAAAATTCCGACGCGACTTCATGGCACGAACTTTTGCACTAGTTCGGCCCATTTTGCACCGAGTTCCGTAAGGCAACCAAACATTCCCAAATGCACCCAAATAGTACGATACATAGCAAAATGTCAGTTTAGGTTCCAATGGATGGATCGGGTGCGTTCGTTGCGAAAAATTCCGACACGACTTCGTGGCACGAACTTTTGCACTAGTTCGGCCCGCTTTGCTCCGGGTTCTGTAAGGCAACCAAACAGTCCCAAATGCACCCAAATAATACGAAACGCACCACAAGTTCAGTTTAGGTACCTACAAGGTGGATCGGGTGCGTTCGTTGCGAAAAATTCTGACGCGACATCGTGGCACGAACTTTTGTACTAGTTCGGCATGTTTTGCACTGAGTTTCGTAAGGCAACCAAACGGTCCCAAATGCACCCAAATAGTACGAAACACAACAAAATGTCAGTTTAGTGTCCAATCGAGTGCGTTCATTGCAAAAAATTCTGATGCGGCTTCGTGGCACGCCTTACAGAACTCGATGCAAAACGGGCAGAACTTTTGCACTAGTTCGGCCCATTTTGCACCGAGTTTAGTAAGGCAACCAAACGGTCCCAAATGCGACAAAATAATACGAAACATACCAAAACATCAATTTAGGTTCCTATAAGATGGATCGGGTGTGTTTGTTGCGAAAAATTCTGACGCGATTTCGTGGCACAAACTTTTGCACTAGTTCGGCACGTTTTGCACTGAGTTTTCGTAAGGCAACCAAACGGTCCCAAATGCACCTAAATAGTATGAAACGCACAAAAATTTTTAGTTTAGGGTCCGATGGGGTGGATCGGGTGCGTTCGTTGCGAAAAATTCCGACGCGACTTCGTGGCACGAATTTTTGCACTAGTTCGGCTTGTTTCGCTTCGAGTTTCGTAAGAAAACCAAACGGTCCCAAATACACCAAATAGTTCGAAACGCACCAAAACGTCAGTTTAGGGTCCAATGGGGTGGATCGGGTGCGTTCGTTGCGAAAAATTCTGATGCGACTTCGGGGCACGAACTTTTGCACTAGTTCGGCCCGTTTTGCACGAGTTCCGTAAGGCAACCAAACGGTCCCAAATACACCCAAATAGTACAAAACGCACCAAAACATCAGTTTAGTGTCCTATAAGGTGGATCGGGTGCGTTCGTTGCGAAATATTCCGATGCGACTTCGTGCCACGAACTTTTGCACTAGTTCGGCCCGTTTTGCACCGAGTTCTGTAAGGCAACCAAACGGTCCCAAATGCACCCAAATAGTTCGAAACACACTAAAACATCAGTTTAGGGTTCAATGGGGTGGATCGGGTGCATTCGTTGCGATAAATTCCGACGCGACTTCGTGGCATGAACTTTTGCACTAGTTCGACCCGTTTTGCACCGAGTTCCGTAAGGCAACCAAACAGTCCCAAATGCACCAAAATAGTACGATACATAGCAAAACTGTCAGTTTAGGTTCCAATGGGGTGGATCAGGTCCTTTCGTTGCGAAAAATTCCAACACAACTTCGTGGCACAAACTTTTGCACTAGTTCAGTCCGTTTTGCATCGAGTTCCGTAAGGCAACCAAACAGTCCCAAATGCACCCAAATAATACGAAACGCACTACAACGTTAGCTTAGGTACCTATAAGGTGGATCGGGTGTGTTCGTTGCGAAAAATTCTGACGCGACTTCGTGGCACGAACTTTTGCACTAGTTCGGCCTGTTTTGCTCCGAGTTTTGTAAGGCAACCAAATTGTCCCAAAATGCACCCAAATAGTTCGAAACGCACCAAAATGTCAGTTTAGGGTCCAATGGGGTGGATCGGCTACTTTCGTTGCGAAAATTCCAACGCGATTTCGTGGCATGAACTTTTGCACTTGTTCGGCCCGTTTTGCGCCGAGTTCCGTAAGGCAACCAACGGTCCCAAATGCACCTGAATAGTACGAAACGCACCAAAACGTCAGTTTAAGGTCCAATGGAGTGGATCGGGTGTGTTCCTAGCAAAAAATTGCCGACGCGACTTCGTGGCACGAACTTTTGCACTAATTCGGCCCGTTTTGCACCGAATTCCTTAAGGTAACCAAACGGTCCCAAATGCACCCAAATAATATGAAACGTACCAAAACATCAGTTAAGGGTCCAATGGGGTGGATCGGGTGCGTTCGTTGTGAGAAATTCCGACGTGACTTCGTGGCATGAACTTTTGCACTAGTTTGGCCCGTTCTGCACCGAGTTCCGTAAGGCGACCAAACGATCGCAAATGCACCCAAATTGTTTGAAACGTAGGAAAACGTCAGTTTAGGGTCCAAAGGGGTGGATCGGAAGCATTCGTTGCAAAAAATTCTGACACGAATTCGTGGCACAAACTTCTGCACTAGTTCGGCCCGTTTTGCACCGAGAATCGTAAGGCAACCAAACGGTCCCAAATGCACCCAAATAGTTCGAAACACACCAAAACATCAGTTTAGGGTCCATTGGGGTGGATCGGGTGCGTTCGTTGCGAAAAATTCCGACGCGACTTCATGGCACGAACTTTTGCAATAGTTCGGCCCGTTTTGCACCGAGTTCCGTAAGGCAACCAAACGTTCCCAAATGCACCCAAATAGTACGATACATAGCAAAACGTCAGTTTAGGTTCCAATGGGTGGATCGGGTGCGTTCGTTGCGAAAAATTCCGACACGACTTCGTGGCACGAACTTTTGCACTAGTTCGGCCCGCTTTGCTCCGAGTTTCGTAAGGCAACCAAACAGTCCCAAATGCAGCCAAATAATACGAAACGCAACACAACATCAGTTTATGTACCTACAAGGTGGATCGGGTGCGTTCGTTGCTAAAAATTCTGACGCGACATCGTGGCACGAACTTTTGTACTAGTTCGGCATGTTTTGCACTGAGTTATGTAAGGCAACCAAATGGTCCCAAATGCACCCAAATAGTACGAAACACACCAAAACATCAGTTTAGGGTCCTATAAGGTGGATCGGATGCGTTCGTTGTGAAAAATTCCGACGCGACTTCGTGGCACGAACTTTTGCACTAGTTCGGCCCGTTTTGCACCGAGTTCCGTAAGGCAACCAACGGTCCCAAATGCACCCGAATAGTATGAAACGCACCAAAACGTCAGTTTAGGGTCCAATGGAGTGGATCGGGTGCGTTCCTTGCAAAAAATTCCGACGCGACTTCGTGGCACGAACTTTTGCACTAGTTCGGCCCGTTTTGCACCAAATTCCGTCAGTCAACCAAACGGTCCCAAATGCACCCAAATAATATGAAACATACCAAAACATCAGTTTAGGGTCCAATGGGGCGGATCGGGTGCGTTCGTAGCGAAAAATTCCGACGTGACTTCGTGGCACGAACTTTTGCACTAGTTTGGCCCATTTTGCACTGAGTTCCGTAAGGCAACCAAATGGTCCAAAATGCGCCCAAATAGTACAAAACTCACCAAAACATCAGTTTTGGGTCCAATGGGGTGGATTGGGTGCGTTCCTTGCGAAAAATTCTGATGCGACTTCATGGCACGAACTTTTGCACTAGTTGGGCCCGTTTTGCACCGAGTTCCGTAAAGCAACCAAACGATCCCAAATGCACCCAAATATGTAGGAAACGCACCACAACGTCAGTTTAGGTTCCTATAAAGTTGATCGGGTGCGTTCATTGCGAAAAATTCTGACGTTACTTCGTGGCACGAACTTTTGCACTAGTTCGGACCGTTTTGTAGTGAGTTCCGAAAGGCAACCAAACGGTCCCAAATGCCCCCAAATAGTACAAAACGCGCAAAAACGTCAATTTAAGGTCCAATGGGGTCGATCGGGTGCGTTCGTTGCGAAAAATTCCGATGCGACTTCGTGGCACGAACTTTTGCACTAGTTCGGCCCGTTTTGCATCGAGTTCCGTAAGGCTACCAAACAGTCCCAAATGCACCCAAATAATACGAAATGCACCACAATGTCAGCTTAGGTACCTATAAGGTGGATTGGGTGTGTTCATTGCGAAAAATTCTGACGCGACTTCGTGGCACAAACTTTTGCACTAGTTCGGCCCGTTTTGCATCGAATTTCGTAAGGCAACCAAACGGTTCCAAATGCACCAAAATAGTATGAAACGCACCAAAAAATTTAGTTTAGGGTCCAATGGGGTGGATCGGGTGCGTTCGATGCGAAAAATTCCTACGCGACTTCGTGGCACGAACTTTTGCACTAGTTCGGCCCGTTTTGCACCGAATTCCGTAAGGCAACCAAACGGTCCAAAATGCGCCCAAATAGTACAAAACTCACCAAAACATCAGTTTTGGGTCCAATGGGGTGGATTGGGTGCGTTCCTTGCGAAAAATTCTGATGCGACTTCATGGCACGAACTTTTGCACTAGTTGGGCCCGTTTTGCACCGAGTTCCGTAAAGCAACCAAACGATCCCAAATGCACCCAAATATGTAGGAAACGCACCACAACGTCAGTTTAGGTTCCTATAAGGTTGATCGGGTGCGTTCATTGCGAAAAATTCTGACGTTACTTCGTGGCACGAACTTTTGCACTAGTTCGGCCCGTTTTGTAGTGAGTTCCGAAAGGCAACCAAACGGTCCCAAATGCCCCCAAATAGTACAAAACGCGCAAAAACGTCAATTTAAGGTCCAATGGGGTCGATCGGGTGCGTTCGTTGCGAAAAATTCCGATGCGACTTCGTGGCACGAACTTTTGCACTAGTTCGGCCCGTTTTGCATCGAGTTCCGTAAGGCTACCAAACAGTCCCAAATGCACCCAAATAATACGAAATGCACCACAATGTCAGCTTAGGTACCTATAAGGTGGATTGGGTGTGTTCATTGCGAAAAATTCTGACGCGACTTCGTGGCACAAACTTTTGCACTAGTTCGGCCCGTTTTGCATCGAATTTCGTAAGGCAACCAAACGGTTCCAAATGCACCAAAATAGTATTAAACGCACCAAAAAATTTAGTTTAGGGTCCAATGGGGTGGATCGGGTGCGTTCGATGCGAAAAATTCCTACGCGACTTCGTGGCACGAACTTTTGCACTAGTTCGGCCCTGTTTTGCACCGAATTCCGTAAGGCAACCAAACGGTCCCAAATGCGCCCAAATAATACGAAACGTACCAAAACATAAGTTTAGGGTCCAATGGGGTGGATCGGGTGCGTTCGTTGCGAAAAATTCCGACGCGACTTCGTGGCACGAACTTTTGGACCAGTTTGGCCTGTTTTGCACCAAGTTCCGTAAGGCAACCAAACGGTCCCAAATGCACCCAAATAGTTTGAAACGCACCAAAACTTCAGTTTAGGGTCCATTGGGGTGGATCGGGTGTGTTCGTTGCGAAAAATTCCGACGCGACTTCATGGCACGAACTTTTGCACTAGTTCGGCCCATTTTGCACCGAGTTCCGTAAGGCAACCAAACATTCCCAAATGCACCCAAATAGTACGATACATAGCAAAATGTCAGTTTAGGTTCCAATGGATGGATCGGGTGCGTTCGTTGCGAAAAATTCCGACACGACTTCGTGGCACGAACTTTTGCACTAGTTCGGCCCGCTTTGCTCCGGGTTCTGTAAGGCAACCAAACAGTCCCAAATGCACCCAAATAATACGAAACGCACCACAAGTTCAGTTTAGGTACCTACAAGGTGGATCGGGTGCGTTGGTTCGAAAAATTCTGACGCGACATCGTGGCACGAACTTTTGTACTAGTTCGGCATGTTTTGCACTGAGTTTCGTAAGGCAACCAAACGGTCCCAAATGCACCCAAATAGTACGAAACACAACAAAATGTCAGTTTAGTGTCCAATCGAGTGCGTTCATTGCAAAAAATTCTGATGCGGCTTCGTGGCACGCCTTACAGAACTCGAGGCAAAACGGGCAGAACTTTTGCACTAGTTCGGCCCATTTTGCACCGAGTTTCGTAAGGCAACCAAACGGTCCCAAATGCGCCAAAATAATACGAAACATACCAAAACATCAATTTAGGTTCCTATAAGATGGATCGGGTGTGTTTGTTGCGAAAAATTCTGACGCGATTTCGTGGCACAAACTTTTGCACTAGTTCGGCACGTTTTGCACTGAGTTTCGTAAGGCAACCAAACGGTCCCAAATGCACCTAAATAGTATGAAACGCACAAAAAATTTTAGTTTAGGGTCCGATGGGGTGGATCGGGTGCGTTCGTTGCGAAAAATTCCGACGCGACTTCGTGGCACGAATTTTTGCACTAGTTCGGCTTGTTTCGCTTCGAGTTTCGTAAGAAAACCAAACGGTCCCAAATACACCAAATAGTTCGAAACGCACCAAAACGTCAGTTTAGGGTCCAATGGGGTGGATCGGGTGCGTTCGTTGCGAAAAATTCTGATGCGACTTCGGGGCACGAACTTTTGCACTAGTTCGGCCCGTTTTGCACGAGTTCCGTAAGGCAACCAAACGGTCCCAAATACACCCAAATAGTACAAAACGCACCAAAACATCAGTTTAGTGTCCTATAAGGTGGATCGGGTGCGTTCGTTGCGAAATATTCCGATGCGACTTCGTGCCACGAACTTTTGCACTAGTTCGGCCCGTTTTGCACCGAGTTCTGTAAGGCAACCAAACGGTCCCAAATGCACCCAAATAGTTCGAAACACACTAAAACATCAGTTTAGGGTTCAATGGGGTGGATCGGGTGCATTCGTTGCGATAAATTCCGACGCGACTTCGTGGCATGAACTTTTGCACTAGTTCGACCCGTTTTGCACCGAGTTCCGTAAGGCAACCAAACAGTCCCAAATGCACCAAAATAGTACGATACATAGCAAAACGTCAGTTTAGGTTCCAATGGGGTGGATCAGGTCCTTTCGTTGCGAAAAATTCCAACACAACTTCGTGGCACAAACTTTTGCACTAGTTCAGTCCGTTTTGCATCGAGTTCCGTAAGGCAACCAAACAGTCCCAAATGCACCCAAATAATACGAAACGCACTACAACGTTAGCTTAGGTACCTATAAGGTGGATCGGGTGTGTTCGTTGCGAAAAATTCTGACGCGACTTCGTGGCACGAACTTTTGCACTAGTTCGGCCTGTTTTGCTCCGAGTTTTGTAAGGCAACCAAATTGTCCCAAAATGCACCCAAATAGTTCGAAACGCACCAAAATGTCAGTTTAGGGTCCAATGGGGTGGATCGGCTACTTTCGTTGCGAAAATTCCAACGCGATTTCGTGGCATGAACTTTTGCACTTGTTCGGCCCGTTTTGCGCCGAGTTCCGTAAGGCAACCAACGGTCCCAAATGCACCTGAATAGTACGAAACGCACCAAAACGTCAGTTTAAGGTCCAATGGAGTGGATCGGGTGTGTTCCTAGCAAAAAATTCCGACGCGACTTCGTGGCACGAACTTTTGCACTAATTCGGCCCGTTTTGCACCGAGTTCCGTAAGGTAACCAAACGGTCCCAAATGCACCCAAATAATATGAAACGTACCAAAACATCAGTTAAGGGTCCAATGGGGTGGATCGGGTGCGTTCGTTGTGAGAAATTCCGACGTGACTTCGTGGCATGAACTTTTGCACTAGTTTGGCCCGTTCTGCACCGAGTTCCGTAAGGCGACCAAACGATCGCAAATGCACCCAAATTGTTTGAAACGTAGGAAAACGTCAGTTTAGGGTCCAAAGGGGTGGATCGGAAGCATTCGTTGCAAAAAATTCTGACACGAATTCGTGGCACAAACTTCTGCACTAGTTCGGCCCGTTTTGCACCGAGAATCGTAAGGCAACCAAACGGTCCCAAATGCACCCAAATAGTTCGAAACACACCAAAACATCAGTTTAGGGTCCATTGGGGTGGATCGGGTGCGTTCGTTGCGAAAAATTCCGACGCGACTTCATGGCACGAACTTTTGCAATAGTTCGGCCCGTTTTGCACCGAGTTCCGTAAGGCAACCAAACGTTCCCAAATGCACCCAAATAGTACGATACATAGCAAAACGTCAGTTTAGGTTCCAATGGGTGGATCGGGTGCGTTCGTTGCGAAAAATTCCGACACGACTTCGTGGCACGAACTTTTGCACTAGTTCGGCCCGCTTTGCTCCGAGTTTCGTAAGGCAACCAAACAGTCCCAAATGCAGCCAAATAATACGAAACGCAACACAACATCAGTTTATGTACCTACAAGGTGGATCGGGTGCGTTCGTTGCTAAAAATTCTGACGCGACATCGTGGCACGAACTTTTGTACTAGTTCGGCATGTTTTGCACTGAGTTATGTAAGGCAACCAAATGGTCCCAAATGCACCCAAATAGTACGAAACACACCAAAACATCAGTTTAGGGTCCTATAAGGTGGATCGGATGCGTTCGTTGTGAAAAATTCCGACGCGACTTCGTGGCACGAACTTTTGCACTAGTTCGGCCCGTTTTGCACCGAGTTCCGTAAGGCAACCAACGGTCCCAAATGCACCCGAATAGTATGAAACGCACCAAAACGTCAGTTTAGGGTCCAATGGAGTGGATCGGGTGCGTTCCTTGCAAAAAATTCCGACGCGACTTCGTGGCAGCGAACTTTTGCACTAGTTCGGCCCGTTTTGCACCAAATTCCGTCAGTCAACCAAACGGTCCCAAATGCACCCAAATAATATGAAACATACCAAAACATCAGTTTAGGGTCCAATGGGGCGGATCGGGTGCGTTCGTAGCGAAAAATTCCGACGTGACTTCGTGGCACGAACTTTTGCACTAGTTTGGCCCATTTTGCACTGAGTTCCGTAAGGCAACCAAATGGTCCAAAATGCGCCCAAATAGTACAAAACTCACCAAAACATCAGTTTTGGGTCCAATGGGGTGGATTGGGTGCGTTCCTTGCGAAAAATTCTGATGCGACTTCATGGCACGAACTTTTGCACTAGTTGGGCCCGTTTTGCACCGAGTTCCGTAAAGCAACCAAACGATCCCAAATGCACCCAAATATGTAGGAAACGCACCACAACGTCAGTTTAGGTTCCTATAAAGTTGATCGGGTGCGTTCATTGCGAAAAATTCTGACGTTACTTCGTGGCACGAACTTTTGCACTAGTTCGGCCCGTTTTGTAGTGAGTTCCGAAAGGCAACCAAACGGTCCCAAATGCCCCCAAATAGTACAAAACGCGCAAAAACGTCAATTTAAGGTCCAATGGGGTCGATCGGGTGCGTTCGTTGCGAAAAATTCCGATGCGACTTCGTGGCACGAACTTTTGCACTAGTTCGGCCCGTTTTGCATCGAGTTCCGTAAGGCTACCAAACAGTCCCAAATGCACCCAAATAATACGAAATGCACCACAATGTCAGCTTAGGTACCTATAAGGTGGATTGGGTGTGTTCATTGCGAAAAATTCTGACGCGACTTCGTGGCACAAACTTTTGCACTAGTTCGGCCCGTTTTGCAATCGAATTTCGTAAGGCAACCAAACGGTTCCAAATGCACCAAAATAGTATGAAACGCACCAAAAAATTTAGTTTAGGGTCCAATGGGGTGGATCGGGTGCGTTCGATGCGAAAAATTCCTACGCGACTTCGTGGCACGAACTTTTGCACTAGTTCGGCCCGTTTTGCACCGAATTCCGTAAGGCAACCAAACGGTCCAAAATGCGCCCAAATAGTACAAAACTCACCAAAACATCAGTTTTGGGTCCAATGGGGTGGATTGGGTGCGTTCCTGCGAAAAATTCTGATGGCGACTTCATGGCACGAACTTTTGCACTAGTTGGGCCCGTTTTGCACCGAGTTCCGTAAAGCAACCAAACGATCCCAAATGCACCCAAATATGTAGGAAACGCACCACAACGTCAGTTTAGGTTCCCTATAAGGTTGATCGGGTGCGTTCATTGCGAAAAATTCTGACGTTACTTCGTGGCACGAACTTTTGCACTAGTTCGGCCCGTTTTGTAGTGAGTTCCGAAAGGCAACCAAACGGTCCCAAATGCCCCCAAATAGTACAAACGCGCAAAAACGTCAATTAAGGTCCAATGGGGTCGATCGGGTGCGTTCGTTGCGAAAATTCCGATGCGGACTTCGTGGCACGAACTTTTGCACTAGTTCGGCCCGTTTTGCATCGAGTTCCGTAAGGCTACCAAACAGTCCCAAATGCACCCAAATAATACGAAATGCACCACAACGTCAGCTTAGGTACCTATAAGGTGGATTGGGTGTGTTCATTGCGAAAAATTCTGACGCGACTTCGTGGCACAAACTTTTGCACTAGTCGGGCCCGTTTTGCATCGAATTTCGTAAGGCAACCAAACGGTTCCAAATGCACCAAAATAGTATTAAACGCACCCAAAAAATTTAGTTTAGGGTCCAATGGGGTGGATCGGGTGCGTTCGATGCGAAAAATTCCTACGCGACTTCGTGGCACGAACTTTTGCACTAGTTCGGCCTGTTTTGCAACCGAATTCCGTAAGGCAACCAAACGGTCCCAAATGCGCCCAAATAATACGAAACGTACCAAAACATAAGTTTAGGGTCCAATGGGGTGGATCGGGTGCGTTCGTTGCGAAAAATTCCGACGCGACTTCGTGGCACGAACTTTTGGACCAGTTTGGCCTGTTTTGCACCAAGTTCCGTAAGGCAACCAAACGGTCCCAAATGCACCCAAATAGTTTGAAACGCACCAAAACTTCAGTTTAGGGTCCATTGGGGTGGATCGGGTGTGTTCGTTGCGAAAAATTCCGACGCGACTTCATGGCACGAACTTTTGCACTAGTTCGGCCCATTTTGCACCGAGTTCCGTAAGGCAACCAAACATTCCCAAATGCACCCAAATAGTACGATACATAGCAAAATGTCAGTTTAGGTTCCAATGGATGGATCGGGTGCGTTCGTTGCGAAAAATTCCGACACGACTTCGTGGCACGAACTTTTGCACTAGTTCGGCCCGCTTTGCTCCGGGTTCTGTAAGGCAACCAAACAGTCCCAAATGCACCCAAATAATACGAAACGCACCACAAGTTCAGTTTAGGTACCTACAAGGTGGATCGGGTGCGTTGGTTCGAAAAATTCTGACGCGACATCGTGGCACGAACTTTTGTACTAGTTCGGCATGTTTTGCACTGAGTTTCGTAAGGCAACCAAACGGTCCCAAATGCACCCAAATAGTACGAAACACAACAAAATGTCAGTTTAGTGTCCAATCGAGTGCGTTCATTGCAAAAAATTCTGATGCGGCTTCGTGGCACGCCTTACAGAACTCGAGGCAAAACGGGCAGAAACTTTTGCACTAAGTTCGGCCCATTTTGCACCGAGTTTCGTAAGGCAACCAAACGGTCCCAAATGCGCCAAAATAATACGAAAACATACCAAAACATCAATTTAGGTTCCTATAAGATGGATCGGGTGTGTTTGTTGCGAAAAATTCTGACGCGATTTCGTGGCACAAACTTTTGCACTAGTTCGGCACGTTTTGCACTGAGTTTCGTAAGGCAACCAAACGGTCCCAAATGCACCTAAATAGTATGAAACGCACAAAAAATTTTAGTTTAGGGTCCGATGGGGTGGATCGGGTGCGTTCGTTGCGAAAAATTCCGACGCGACTTCGTGGCACGAATTTTTGCACTAGTTCGGCTTGTTTCGCTTCGAGTTTAGTAAGAAAACCAAACGGTCCCAAATACACCAAATAGTTCGAAACGCACCAAAACGTCAGTTTAGGGTCCAATGGGGTGGATCGGGTGCGTTCGTTGCGAAAATTCTGATGCGACTTCGGGGCAACGAACTTTTGCACTAGTTCGGCCCGTTTTGCACGAGTTCCGTAAGGCAACCAAACGGTCCCAAATACACCCAAATAGTACAAAACGCACCAAAACATCAGTTTAGTGTCCTATAAGGTGGATCGGGTGCGTTCGTTGCGAAATATTCCGATGCGACTTCGTGCCACGAACTTTTGCACTAGTTCGGCCCGTTTTGCACCGAGTTCTGTAAGGCAACCAAACGGTCCCAAATGCACCCAAATAGTTCGAAACACACTAAAACATCAGTTTAGGGTTCAATGGGGTGGATCGGGTGCATTCGTTGCGATAAATTCCGACGCGACTTCGTGGCATGAACTTTTGCACTAGTTCGACCCGTTTGCACCGAGTTCCGTAAGGCAACCAAACAGTCCCAAATGCACCAAAATAGTACGATACATAGCAAAACGTCAGTTTAGGTTCCAATGGGGTGGATCAGGTCCTTTCGTTGCGAAAAATTCCAACACAACTTCGTGGCACAAACTTTTGCACTAGTTCAGTCCGTTTGCACCGAGTTCCGTAAGGCAACC